>NW_027211015.1:115000-190904 GCF_029030835.1 Brachyistius frenatus | reverse complement strand
AGAATGTTTCAGACTGTTTTAAACTGTTTCAGAATGTTTCAGAATGTTTCAGACTGTTTCAAACTGTTTCAGAATGTTTCAGACTGTTTCAGACTGTTTCAGAATGTTTCAGACTGTTTCAGAATGTTTCAGACTGTTTCAAACTGTTTCAGAATGTTTCAGACTGTTTCAAACTGTTTCAGAATGTTTCAGAATGTTTCAGACTGTTTCAAACTGTTTCAGAATGTTTCAGACTGTTTCAGACTGTTTCAGAATGTTTCAGAATGTTTCAGACTGTTTCAGACTGTTTCAGAATGTTTCAGAATGTTTCAAACTGTTTCTGAATGTAAAACAGTCTGAAACATTGTAAAACTGTTCTCAGAGGTGTGAGAGTTGGTTGTTGCAAAAATATTTAGAGGTTTTTCCAGGTCTTTCTATTTTGGACTCCACCTAAAAAAAAAGAGAGAGAGAGGAAACATTCAAGTACTTCTTGAATGTTATGGGTCCTATTTATAAACTCACCAGGCAACACATGTTGTCACAATCTTTTAAAGCTTATACAGTTTTGTGATTTTACACAAAATTTGTGACATCTCTGACATCACAAAATCTTTTCTTTCTCCAGTTTAAATGTCTGTATTGTTCTGTGTGTTTAATGAGACAAATATATTTTCCTTTAAATTAATTGTTAATAGGATGTTAATCTATGTCTCTTTAATATAAGTAATGTAGCCTAGAGCTATTTTGTACTTTTGTACTTTTACATTTTAAGAGTAAATATTGTATTTTGTTCTCCATTAGATTTGTTTGAAATTGCTTTCCAGTCTACCAAAAGTACAAAACATTTCCACACAAAGAAAGGATGACAACAGGAGTTTACCAGTGTTTAATAAATTTGCAACATGCAGTAACACTCTTGATACTTGTTTAAAAAGTAATACAAAGATCAGGTCCATTATATTTTACACTTCTAAACTTCTCACATCGTGTGTGTGTGTGTGTGTGTGTGTGTGTGTGTGTGTGTGTGTGTGTGTGTGTGTGTGTGTGTGTGTGTGTGTGTGTGTGTGTGTGTGTGTGTGTGTGTGTGTGTGTGTGTGAGCAGCACCTGTTTGGTCGCGCTCCGAGCACCCACAAATGGAATGCTCCGGTCCCTCTCCTTATATGGTCATATTGAGCCTCAAAAGGAAGTTGGTGTTGCTTTTATTATTGTCCGATCGATAAAATAGTTGTTCCTAATCTTTTTAAACAAATATTTACCGACGTTTATCACCATATAAAAATATAAACATACCGTATATATATTTGACTTAACACATTTGTTCAGTTAACAGGGTTTATTTGAACACTGGCCGTTTTGTGTGCGTATTTGAAAGTGTCGCAGGTTTTTTGTTTTCTGCCGGAATCAGTCCGCGTGCGGTCCTTCTGTTTCCGTGTCTGGGAGGAGAGCAGCGGTGTGATTTCAGAGGACTCGTTTTATCTTTCAAAATGCAGGTCAGTGAAACTTTGCCAGTCTTTTAAAAAGCTGTGGTTGAACGTGGGTTAAAGAGACGATTAAACATCCGTTGATGTCGTAGTTGTGTATTTTTGAGAGCAGAGTTTGGAAACAGCGAGCTGTGTCGTCGGGCGGGTCAACAGCTCAAATGGGACATTTCCTCTTTGCTCGCTCGGAGTTTAAACCCACAAACCTCGAAAAAGACACAAAGACAGACACGTCGCCGTGTAATTAGCTGCTACTGGTTACTAGACGGAAATATAAGCGATGACAATTTGACCTGTCAGCAGATATGTGCTTTGTAAGCCTGATAGTAGGTGATTTAATGTTGGCCTCTCATCTCCTGAGGAGTTCACTGAAAAGAAAACCAGAGAAGAAGAAAGTGAACATTTGCAAACATTTCCTCCTCGCTGAGGAAGATGCTCCAATGTCGATCCCTAATCACAATATGTAAAAGTCCCGAGGACGTAGTTTTAAAATGGGACTCGCCTGAGTGCAGGAGCACACTGAAGTCCTTCATCTTCAGTGATCATTGTTGAGCTGTTCATCAGCAGGTGTTACTATAATAAGCAAAGCACAGAGATGTTCAGCAACTTCTAAACCTTCAAGTTTGAGGCACAGCGCCTCGGTTACATTTTGAGCTTGTGTTCAGTCCAGTTTTACAAATCTGACGAACAGACCGAACACAAGCTCATTTCATACATTTGGTGCACAGCTCAGAGACCGTGACTCATTTCCTGCTCATGTGTCAGAATAGTTCAACACAGGGAGGAAGTATTTTTGCACAAAGACTGAAACATTCACCCCCCTAATCTTGGTAACTTGGTCTTTACGTTTTGAGATATGTTTCACTCTTCTGCTAACAAAAACAGAAATACATCACATACCTGAGCTGCAAATGAAAATAAACAAAACACCTCAGAATAACAGCAGTGTGAATACTTGGTTTTCTCCAAAGGACCCGAATGAAGACACTGAGTGGAACGATATCCTGAGGAAGAAGGGCATCCTTCCTCCCAAAGAGATCCCTAAAGATGAGGAAGAGGACGAGCTGGCCCTCCAACAGCAGTCTGTCGGTAAGAGAGACAGTTTGGGATAAATATCAGTATTTGTTTGTGGCTTAATCTGACGTACAAATGTTTTTACTTTATAGAACACGGTTTAAAATGTTTCCCAAATAATTTTACCGCACATTTACATATTTGAAATATAATATTTAATGTTTTAAGAGTTAATTTAAGGCTAATTTGACCCTATTCATCTGATCACTGAGTGTTGCATTATTTTCAGTTGATGTAATCAGTTGCTAACTGTTGTTGTTGTTGTTGTTGTTTCTCTGAACAGTTAAAACATATGAGAGCATGAGTCTGGAGGAACTGGAGGAGAACGAAGATGAGTTCGGTGAGGAGGACGAGGCGGCCATCGAGATGTACAGGTAGGTGGAGATTATTAGCAGGTCTGTTGTGCTTCCTAAAGTGATACCAGTAGAGTAAAACAGCAAAGGTAATAGTTGCAGCCTTTAGCTGGTGGTCACCAAATCAGTCAGTCGCAAGCTGGTCCAGTTTGATCAGTACCCTGTTTGTCCACCAGAGGCCCTGCTTTGACACTGAGGTCTGATAGGTTTGTCATTTAATCATTACTAAAGTATTTTTGAACATTTCTATTTCATGTCTAATATTTTATTCACTCATTCTGATGCCAGCACGGTTTAATGAATAAATAATGGGAATCAGGTGTTGAGGTTTGAGTTTTGAATCATCAGTTTCAGATCTTGTCATCTGAGGAAATGTTAAGATGCTCTTTGAATCTGTGACTGACACTGATGTGTGAGCGTTGCCTCCTTCCAGACAGAAACGTCTCGCTGAGTGGAAAGCAACTCAGATGAAGAACGTGTTCGGGGAGCTGGAGGAGATCTCCGGCCAGGACTACGTCAAGGAGGTCAACAAGGCCGGAGAAGGCATCTGGGTGGTGCTGCACCTCTTCAAACAGGGGTACGTTCATCCAGCCGCAGTAACTACTGGAACAAGAGCGAGATGGAAACACAGAGGGAAATATATTTAGTCTCAAAGGACGGAGAATTTAGTTCCATTAAGTTTTTCATGTCCGTTTTTGCTGCTGCTCTCTGATCAGATTGTATTAACCCTTTAGACCATTTCATCTCAGTAAAGATTACATGCGTGTATGAGTATTTTTGGTTATCTTGCGTCTTCTTTAATCTTTCCAGGAGAACACTGCCGTTTATTTTTTTCATTTTATATGTTGGATATGTAGGCTATATTTTTGAGTCTTTTTTTTGTTTATTTGAAATGTTCATTGACATAAAGTTAGAATTAGCATGTGTTTGTGTGTAAAAGTGTAATCTTAATTCTAATACTTTATGGTGAGATGTGAATCCATACATATTAAGCAGGTGACCTGCAAACACTTTAAATGTTGTTATTTGTAGTAGCCAAAAGTTAATTTTGTAATTATTTAAATAACAAAAAACAATATGGATAATGATATTTGTTTATTGAGCATAAATATAAATGTTCTCTGGTTCCAGCTGCATAAATCTCAGTGTTTGTTTGATATATTGTTACTTGACTCTTTCTCTCTTTTTTTTTTTTTATTCTATACTGTTGGTCAGACAAAATAAGCAGCTTGGCGAGATCATGTCGAGCTCTGATAACATGTGACCTAAACGGTCAAAACCATGAAAGATATTCAAAATGATTATTCGTTGTAGCTGTCAGTCTGTCAGTGTTTCCGTTACGATCAAAGTCCCGATGCTCTTCAAACACAAAGTTCAGCACTAGCAGGTCTGTCTGATGGTTTCTCTCCGTTCATTTCCCAGCATCCCTCTGTGCACCCTCATCAACCAGCACCTGAGTGTGTTGGCCAGGAAATTCCCTCAGACCAAGTTCCTCAAGTCCATCTCCACCACCTGCATCCCCAACTACCCCGACCGCAACCTGCCCACCATCTTCGTCTACTTCGAGGGGGGGATGAAGGGCCAGTTCATCGGTCCGCTGGTCTTTGGAGGCATGAACCTCAAAGTTGACGGTACGACACGACTTGCTGACTTAGAAAACCGGGACTTTGTGCATGTTCAAATCTTCAGGGCTCGTCATTCGCACAGTGCCGTCTTCTAATCCAGTGGAAATCCAGCAAAGCTACAAACATCTCTCAATAGATGTTTGTCTGTTTTTAACTGGAAAAAATTAGGTGGAAGGTGATTCGAAAGTTTTTCATAACTTACTTCAAAACCGTAAAGGTCTCACCTTATTTTTAGCATTTAATTTTGATTTGGTGTGAAAAAGCGCTTGTGTAGTCTCATCTGAATCTTTCAATTGTTGCAGTTTTAGTCAGACAATTTGGGCTTTCTCATAGGATTCAAAAATGTTGACTTGTTTTTAAAGGTTGACCGATAATTCAGTTTGGCCAGTTAATCAGCCCCGATAGAACATTTTACAAATGATCTTTGTCAGTAGATATTTGTCCTTCCCTGTGCAGCCTCCACCGGTTACTTGTGCGAAACACAAAGTTATGTCTTTCTGCGATCAGTTGTGTACTGGCCATCGGGCTCATTGGTACCTGATCAACAAAAAAACCTTTTATAGTCCTGTCTGAAACAAAGATGCTCCTTATCCCGGAAATATGCTCAAACAATTTACCAGTGTAAAGGGATGCATGACAGAAGGAACCTGTCACAAGCCACAGAACACCATATTGCTTCTTGTAAAGAGAACATACTTCAACAATGTCCTCATCTTTTTGAGTTATTGGTGGATCGCAGGCCTACTTTAAAGGTGCATAGCGCCACCTACTGATGATCTGAACCAGTTTTCAGATCATCTGACAAACTGACTCGACTGATGTGGTGATGAAAAGGTAAATAAGATTATTATGGGAGCTTTTTTGAGTAGACTTGAGTTGTTTCTGCTGAATTTGAGTAGTTTTGCATCTTTTCCTAAATACAGTTGTTATTACCTTAAAAGCCTCTGTGATGATAACCATTTGTTTGTTTTTTTAACTTCAGGAAGCTTTACTTTAACTGAAATTGGTTTTAAATGGAACAGAAATCTTAAGAAAACAAGTGCAGCATCAGCACCCTTCCCCCCAGTATTTATTGTAAGTGAAATTAAGTCACTAATGTAGATTTTAGTCGAGTTTTATTTAAACTCTGCAGAGACCTTTCATCAGGTTTTAAAGAGCTGTGAATTCAGATTCAGGACCGTTTTTGGGAGCTTTAGTTTGTCATGTTTTTTTGGACTGTATTGCGCTCCTGATATTTTACACCACTGACAGTATAACATTTGCATTCTGTTTATTTTCACCATATTGTATAATCTGTCTCGTGTGTCCCACCCAGAGCTGGAATGGAGGTTATCAGAGACCGGGGCGGTGAAGACAGACCTGGAGGAAAACCCCAAGAAACAAATCGAAGACAAACTCATGTCATCCATCAGAAGTTCGCTTCCTACACAAAAGGATGGTGACTCTGAGGACGAGGACTATTAAAAAAAAAAAAAAAAAAAAACGTCACTCCAAACCAGACAGAGCATGTGGTTGCTACATGGGAAACACTCAGAAGACCTTAAAACTCCCGAGCAGGGACAGAGAGAGGACAGCATCTCCTTCATCAGCAGGTTCATGTTGTATTTTAACCATGTAGGTGGCGCTCATGTGCAGAGCTCAGTCCTGCTCAAGGGCACCTGGACAGGCTGGAGGGAATCAAACCACCTGTACATTTCAGAAACAATCAGTCATCTGTAATCCATCTTCACAAAAGCATCAGAGGCGACTTTTAACTTTGTTTTTTTATTGCGTTTCATGAGAATTATGTCACAAAATGTACACGTACGTTCACCTCTGTTAAATTAAACGTGAGTTCACCTCTTTGCCACAGAAATCAATGCCAGTTTTTTTCCCTACAACACCTGTTTCTTGTGTAGCAGGACAACATGCCAAATTTGCACTTCGGAAACAGCTCTCATTCAGGTAGCCCAGTTCACATCTGGAAGGAGCAAGATGTTTTTTTTTATCTGTACAATAATTAATTTTCTTTGAACAAAAAGTAATGTTTCTATCAGGGGGGTCGTGTCAGAGCGTCGTTTTGAGCGTCCGGAGGCGGAGCTCCCAGCTGCTCTTCTTCTGCACGCTGTAATTTCCTGTTTGTTTTGTTTAGATGTTTCTTTTACAACAGCCCCTCCGGCAGACCTCGAATCTTCTGTTTGATTAGCAGGAGAAAGAGAAAAGTCTGTCAGCATTAAACGGAACCTGAACAGTAATGTGATTAATGCTGCCTCATTCACTGCTTCTTCACTCCCTGACAATGAGGCCTCCTGAAAAGGTTAAGTCTTCAGGTGACAGTCGGGCTGTGGTATTGATTGTGTCGTATTGATGTTCTCATCTCCTGAACTCTTTAGAAAATAAATCAAGTATTTCCCCAAAATTTTGAGCTATTTTAAATACTGGATCAGTTTACCTCTTTAGGCTTCCTAACAGATATTTAGATGAAACAAACCATGAGAGAAGAAAAGTATTCCCAGCTGAGCTCAAAACTTAGAGACATGTCCAATCTGTCAGAATTGCCTTTTTTCTTTTTTTTTTTAAATGTTTGGAGCTTCGGTTGTGAAACTTCTTAAATCAAGATATTCCAGCTGTAAAAATAAGAGTTCTCTTCAGGTGCCTGTGATGTTTTTACAGTGTTTGCTTTGCTTTTGGCACGTCTGTTTCTTATGGATAGTACCATCTTCCTTCTTCTGTATATGCAGAGTCCCGTTTCATCTTCGATAAACACTTCCCCTGTGCATCACTATCTTCTAAAGCCAACAGTTAAAGAGTTTGTGTGTGTTAAGTTTTCTCACCAGAAGTATCACCTTCTTCTTCCTCCTCTGGGGAAGTTTGGTTGAAAGTCGTAGCAGAGGGTGAACTGAGTGAGACTAGAGAAGAAAGAGAAAAGTTAGTGTGGAGCCACATGGAGTCATTAAAGGTCCCATATTTGACACTTTTCCTGAGTTTGTATTTGCAGACTTCCTATATCCATCTACACCCGCTTTACAATGTACAGGGTCACGGGGGGGCTGGAGTTTACCTCTGTGACTTTGATGACATTGATGTCAATGAGCATCTCTTCTGATTGGCTGACTCTTCTGAGTGACCCCGCCCCCTAACCCAGATCAATCACAGGTTATCGCTTGCTTGCACCGATTTGAAATGAAGGCTCCGTGTTTTCTTCCGCAGAAAAGGTTTGACATTGGGATGGGCTCGATTGGATCAGTGGGAGGGCTGCTTTGCCTGTGATTGGTTATTATGTTGTGGGAAGGTTAAGGTTAGGATTAGGGATGGGGGTTAGGGAGCAGTTGATTGACAGTGAAACATCCAATCACAGCAACGTAGAGTTTAGAGCGTGCATCACTCCGGCTGATCCAATCTAGCATCAACTGTGCTGAGGGTGGACATCCAACTTTTGAGCGTGCTTTGTGACACCACGAACGTACAGAAGCCAAACAGCACTTTTCACACACCTGGACCTGCTTTATGTGTAAGAAAGAAATGGAAATGTATAGACTACAATAGGGGACCTTCATATTTACACAGATATTTCTGAAAATGACATTTTAAGACGCACATTAATGGAAAAGAAGACACTATCAGTGGTTTGTTTATTTCCCCGCTCACCTCATGCTGTACAGCTCCAACAGAGTTTCGTGCTTTGGAGTAATGAAACAGGAACTGAAAAAAAGGAGACATACCAAAGTCAAAGAGCTGCAACGGAACAAATATCAAAACCAGAAAAATAAATTTAAATAAATTGGAGAGGAAAACTTACTCTTTTGAAAACATTCTGGGCTTGATCCTGTGGTATGTAAAAATCAGTTTAAACATTCCTGAAAAACACCATTATCCACTTATACTTGCTCCCACTCTCCTACTTCCACATGCATTACCATTACTTTTAATAATAGGCGAACACAACAACAACAACTCCCACAATACCTAGGAAGCCGCTTACTGATTTCAACTCTGTCCTTTCTGACATGCAGGTTACAGAAGTGTTCCGTTATATTGCGAAGATTTATTTATTTTTTTCCCCTTTTTCTCATTGCTTCTATAGTTACACTGAGAACAGTTAAATACTTATTGAACTTGTTGGATATTTTAAGATTTAGTTTAAAATTTAAGCTAAAAGTTGAAGGTAAATATTTGTTTTGATGTCTGGATGCTTCTTATTTTATTTTGCTTGTCAAAATTACAAGTCAGTTAAAAAAAACAAGCTGTAGTGTAATATTTCCATGATCATATGAAGAGACCTTGATATTAGAGTTACGAAGCCGAGTCGCTGGCCTTAAACGTAGCAGATCCAAATCCTACATAAAGTTTTGATTACCAGAATCCTGAAACATGTTTCTTAACAAACCACCTTATTTTATAGTAATAAGCAAACAACCTAGACTCACTTTAAAATATGTAACAGCTACATTATTTCACAGTGGAAGTACTTTCACAATAAAAGCTCACAAATTATGAAATGCCTTTGTTTTCTTGGCTCATTCTTTTCTACCGTCCTGCTTCCACATAATGTGTCTGACAGCAAGGCCTGCTAGTGTTTCAGAGATACAAGGTGCCTAAAATCATGTCAGTAAAAGATCATGGTTTAGGTTGATGTTACTGACATATGTTACGTATCTAAGTTAAGTACATTATGTAACCTTAACTTACTTATGTTACATCAAATAAATCTTCATTGATTTTTTTGCTTTCACACAGTCTGGAACACGTGTCCCCAGGGTTAAAGTCTCGTGTTTGAACATCCAACCACCTCCAACCTGCACCCTTTTATAATGACCTTCGAAAACCCAGTCTCATCTGCATCTCCCACTTTTAGAGCTCTTATTGTGAAAGTACCAGTTTTGCATTGTCCACCAATGTAACAACGCAGACTACGCTGCGCCACGCTAAACTTGGTAAAGACCCCGCCCACCAGCCTCAAAGATGCTCTGTGTATCATTAGATGATCGGCACATGATGCTCACATTAATTGCCCGTAAACAAAGAGTCAGCATCAAGGCTGTTGGGAAATGTAGTACCTCATTGTTTTAAACTTTAATGTTGTCAGAACCACCGCTGAGGGTTACAGGTAACATCTCAGTCTTCTCATATGCACCATAGTCTCAAATTACAGTAATTATACCAAGACTGAGATAGGTTACATCTGGTAGAAACTATGTATAATGTGCCTTTAAGTGACTTTAGGGTGTTAGTGGTGCCTACCTCATTCTGGCCTCTCCACAACACATCACTCAGGTCATCGCTTTGGATGCCTCGCACCTGCAGACAAACAATTTATGAATTATTTATTGGGAATTAATGCAACACAGCATCTGAGTCTCAACACTCACCGGTGATTTTTCCAAGAGAAAAAAAAGAACGATTATTTATCATAATAATCAATAATCATATCCGTGCTCAGGACATCCGGACTGGAAGTCGTGTCACAGGAAAATCTTTCATTAACGTCAGAGTCAGCGCCAGATTATTTCCTTGGAGCTGCTCCTTAGACTGAATATTTGTTGCTTACAGTCTTGCATATTGTTTTTCAAACTGGCCATTAGTGATGATGATCACGAAAGACTGTATGGCCAGAAGTTAAAGCTGTGGTAGAGCTGTTGATGAATTCAAGTGATTGATTGATTTTGTTTTACTGCCCTTCTCTTTACAACGTTACAACATTATTTTTTTTTACTCATAGCCTGAATATAACTTCTCATTAACAGGCTTAAAGATCACATGTAGATATCAGACTTAGATGTCAGTGATGAGGAGATGTTTAAAATGTGGATGAATGTGAATGCAGACGGGAGGATTTACTACCTTTCGTAACGCTATGCCGTCTTCCCACTCATCCAAAGGACTGGCATCTGGATAAGGAGCACATGTGAGGATATGTTAATATATTCAGTCTGTAGGGCAGCATTTCAATTATTCTGACGAAAATATTCAATTACACTATCACTTCAACAGAACATTTCAATCAAAACCTACTCCAATAGCCTCTTCAGAGCCTGCCAGTGTATCTTTGATGCTATAGTTTATTCTGTTTGTATGAGCAGTTAGGAACGTAGCTGCCACTGCTGAACAGATGGACATAACAAATTACATATTAATAAAGATTCGGAGGCAAAGAGTGTCAGTACAGCATCTTTAAACCTTTTAAATAATGCTCTCAAATCCAAATATTGTGTTTTTCAGGAATTCCCTCAGAGTAACTTAACATTTGTCGGACTCTCTGGTTGAAGCTCTCATCTTGTTGCAGTGATGTCGCTGTGTACTCAGGATGTGTTTAGTATCCTAACACCATTGCTGCTGTGGGTTTTGTGGAGGTCTAATGCAGCTCAAACTTTCCACAGGAAGAGGTCAGAGATATGCATTTTAAGTTACTGTAATTATCACTGTTAAGCACCTTACAGTAGCCTGTCTACTTCATTTCAAAAAGAAGTATCTACTTCATGAATTTACTGACTTTTGTTAGTATTAATAAACTATAACTAATGTTTGTAATAAAGTCGATTTTATATTGATTTGTAAAGCAAAAAAGAGCTTGTAAATTATAAAGGACTGTAGAGAATCTGAGTATCCTACTTCTTTTACTCTGATATGATGTCAAAGAAGTTTGATTGGACCACTTAACTGCAGAGCATCCAGGCTACAGTAGCACTTTAAATAATGCACTGAAATTGCTTAATGTCTCGCTTTAAAGTAGGAAACCCGTGACTTTGTATTAATGAGCTGTAACTGCAGACATGGTGGTATTAGATGGTATTAAGGAATAATAAATGTTTCTCACATTGCCATTTGTCAATTTATGTAGGACAATGTTTGAATTGCAACTTTCCTCCAGAGATAGAATTTAAAACGCTATGAATAATAACATAATCTAGTAGTAAACCTTCCACAGCAGTAATATATTTACAGCTGTTCATGTTAATAGGCTGTTGATTAATTGATTTCCAGGATATAAGAGTTCCAAATGTCCATCTGATGAATTTAAAACAAATGTAAACAAATCAAACACAAAGCAGGTTACTGTATCCTTGAAGACAAAATACGTCAACCCATTTTTTTTTAAAAGCCCCCCCCCCCCCCCCCTATTTTTGGTGACTTAATTTACAGGTAAGAGCACATAAACTCGTAAATCCAAATTGTATTGCTTGTTTTATTACTGAAAGTAGGTATAAGCCTGCATTAACTGAGTTCGTCCTTGTTTCACCTACCTGTTGTGCTCCAACATCCAAAGAAGCCGAATAAACATAAAAGATAAAGTTGTCGCACAGTCGGCAGAGTCATGTCTCCACTGCTCCCTTCGCTCCTCTTCCTCTGTATTTGCGCGCTGTTTAGAGAGGACCGGTCCGCTCGGCTCGGTTCGGCTCGGTTAGCTGATCTCGGCTCCCAAACAGTTGTGTGGTGTGAATGTTGTGCCCTCTGCCCGCAGCACTTTAAAAGCAGCCAACTTTGTTGTGCTGACATGCATCTTCTCAGGTGACCAATCACACACCGATCAGGTCTCAGCGCACCGGTTTGCGCAAATCCAACAAACCTTGCTCTCTCTCTCTCTCTCTCTCTCTCTCTCTCTCTCTCTCTCTCTCTCTCCACACAAACACTCACACACATACACAGACAATAAAATACTCGTGCACTTTGATTACGAGTACTGGGAATAGTGTGTTGTTGTTGTTGTTGTTTTTACATAGACAACTGATTTAACCACGTACTGACGTCAGTATGTTGGTGTGGAAATGATGACGCGTGTCCTTCAGCTTCAGGGAAATGGACAGTGGTAGAAAGTATGAGTAGGCTACATTTACTCAAGTACAACTGTACTTTTTTAGTACAATTTTGAGGTAGGTGTACTTTGTATCACACTTGAGTAATTTCATTTGATGCTGCTTTTTACTTCCATCCACTAAGGAAATATTGTACTTCCTACTTCATTACATTTATTAACAGCTTTAGTTTCATTTCAGATGAAGATTTGACACAGTGGATAAAAAGCTTTTAAAAGCAACAGAAGTATAATATAAACTGACAATGCCTTAAAGTGGCTTCTGCTAGATTATTCATATTCTTAAAATATTTGTGCTATATCAATTTACCGCACAGCAAACCTGGGGCCTTGCAATGTTTTCAAGCTTAATCTGACAAAGTCTGCCCATAATTATCTGCTTTAGGAAAATCCAGAAAACATGGTCCTCATATTGACAACGTATTTCACTGCTACTATCCACCAGCAGCTTTTTTTTAAGTTCAAGCCCCCACAACCATCTGGCCACAACTCTTCAGGGATGAAGGTTCACCATTCTCAGTTAGTGTTTCAATATTGATCTCACTGCTATATGTGTTTCAATGTTCTTCTTTGCCACTTGAGCTTTGCTTCCAACTTTAACCTAAAGATTTAAATGGCCACATTTTTATTAAAATGCAATTAATTTATGTGCATTGTCCTTATGTTAAAATGTTAAGTAAAGAGATATCCCTCCTACTGTGGGGTAAAAAAAAAAAAAAGAAAGGCTTCCTCTGCTGCTGCATGTGAATGCGGCAGACTGATTGCTTGTTTTATTCAACTGATCACTGTTGTCAGGTGTCCCTGATGTGGACACTGTATGTTGTTCTGTTCAGGGATTAACTGCTCTGATCTGGTAGACTGCAGGCGGCTCGGCGCTCACATTTCGGCCTGATTCTACGCCAAAATCTGTCTCGAGAAAGTGAAGGTCACTCCACATTTTCGCTCGACATCAGACTGCGTACTGCCCTGCTTTTCAATGTATTTGTTGGAAGATGATTGTGGGTATGAAAGTGAAAAATGTATTTACATGTTTAATTTTCTTTTAGTACATGAACAGTATATTAAAATAGACGAGTGGCTCCCTTGGTTACAAAAATAACCTTGAGTCATATTTTAGGCAGTATCTCTGCCCTCTGACCTTTTGCCTTTCACAAACCTTTTTTCGTCAGCACCCCTTTTTTTAAATCTGATAATGAGGGACCATTATGACTCTAAAACTATCGCCTACCATAGATATATGGTACGACCACAGACTTTCTGTCGTTTTTTTATTTTATTTTATCAAAAGTATAAAAAAGAGAAACGCTTTAAATAAAATGTTATTTTCCCGTTTTAATGAGAAAACATTCACGAATAAATTAGTGTAATAAAAATGAATCCAATGTAATGTTAGCGTGCCTCTTTGTTCAAGGAGGCAAATGAGCAGGGCAGGAGTTCAGCTGAATTTTTTTTTGTTTCTGTTAGAAAAATTACTCAGAGGCTTGGTTCAAAATCAAACATATCGGACATTTATTCTTGCAAGAAGGAACACATACATGCACCCTCAAAGAGAGGTGTCCAGCAGTGGTCCCCCCAGCAGTGCCCCCAGATCTCCTCCACAAAGCAGCTTTTATACAGTGTGACAAACAGTTGACAGTCACCCCTATTCCCTTTGTATCTGCTTTCGTATGGTAATACAGAGTTGGTTGTAGGTCACAAGATAAGGACACCGGGGAGTCGTCAATTAGATGCGGAAAGTAAAACAAAAGGAATCACTTGCAAATAAGAGAGAAAACAAAAGAGACTTTTCGGAGCCTGCTTGACGAGAGACTTTCCGGAGCCACAATGCAAACAAGAGGAAGAGACAAATCTTTTTTATTATCAGTTTCTTTTTTTTAAAGTTCTTGCACCATAAGCACACAGGTTTTCCACCACCTACCAACTTACCAAACACACACACTGAGTCCCTTATATACCAGAGTCTGCTCTAATCAGCTGGCACCTACCATCTTCAGGTAATTTACACACACTGAACTAAACTAATATATACAATGTACAATACATATTTACACATAACCAATAACCAAACATACATACAATATTAACAACAATTTACACACACTTGAAATCTAATAAATATCAATAAATATCTTACATAAATAAATACCCCAGCACGGAAGAACTAAACTTCCCCCTATCCACTTCCTGTTGTTATACCCTGCAGAACTATAAGAAGGTGCTTAATCCCCTTAAACACACTGGGAGAAGGAAACAGGTACATGTAGAGGTAAGTTCATGCTTTTAATGTACAAGTTGTACTTGGAAAAACATGAAAGATTGACTGCTACTTGAGCCGCCAATCAATACAATCAATGAATCATTGCATTGTTTGTTCAGAGGGAGTTTGGCAAAGGTGCAACCCAGAATCCATTGCTTTGAATCGGACTCCCAGTAAATTGAAACACAACTAATCAGTAGCTTCCTTTGCTAAAATACCACATGTGTTTATTTACCCTATTTAGTGATATAAGTAGCCTCTGTGTTACCATAACAGTTTTATCCAATAATCACACCATGTCATATCATTTATATTGCTTGGAGCATTAGTAATGGTCACTTGCGGTGACATATACATATAATTCAGTAGAGAGTCATTATCTAACTCTGGAGCTGATTGTTTTTTTAACTCAATGTTTTGGTTTTTTTGGCATATTAAAATCAAGGTGAAATCTCACACTCTCTCATAAACCAGCATCAGGCAGCTGTAACCTCTAAGATGTTGGTGACTATCAAGAAAGCGAAGCATCAACCCAACCACTAAAACACACTGTTGTTCTTGCCCTCTACAAAGACACATAACCTGAGACATACACCTGTTGGGGTGACTTCTCTCGCTGCCTGATGAGGTAACCCTCAGCCAGGAGCAGATGTCTTCAGGTGGAACCCAACTTTCACTGTTGTGGTTAACTGTTTTGACCCTTAACCACCACACTCTCCAGTTGGTGGGCCGGCAGTGGTGGTCAAATCACAGCACATCTGCTCCTGGCTTCCAGCTTTCTTGGTCTCGCCATCTCCATATCCAGCAAGAGATTTGTTCTGCCTCTTCCCCAGCCTTTGAGCTGCTTGTTTTCTGTTCTTTTTATCCAGGCCCATGAAGGGCTGACAAAAATCCCCATGCTTATCTGGCTGGGAAACCTCTGCTGTCAATCTCCATAGGGAACAACGGTGCTGGCCATCCCTTGTCCTCGCACTCCTGGACTAAAGGCTCTTACTTCAAGCTCCTTCTTCCATGTACCTCTTCTCATCTTTACTCCCACAGCTCACCTAGGATTATTTTTTTGGTCTTTGGTTGACCACAATACAATGTCTGGATGGAGGGTAGTGTGCACCCCCTTTTGAACTGCTGCCTCCTTTTCACAATGGCCCTTATCTCCCAGGACCTGGCAGTTTGCAGAGAATTGGACTTTGGTCTTTTGGTTTGAAAAAGGCCCATGGCTCCTTCCTTGATGAAGTTGATCGCCTTCCTCAAGTCCACGCCGCCTGGCTTCTTCTTGCAACTCTCCCACTCTGGTGTGTCAGCAAGAGATAGAAGCATCTTATCATGACGCCACCTATCCCGGCTGTGTGTTGCAATGCGGCCCTTGGCAGTATGTTTTCTGATCATGTTGGTGACAGGATGACATCATTTGTTAATGCCTTCGAAAAAGGACATTCTAAAACTTAATGAAAATTTAATTCAACTTTTTTTTCAAAGTATTAAAAAATATATTTATTCCTATCAGTTTTTTTTGTTTTAAATTTGCCTATTTGTCTATTAATGCCACTGGTTATATCTTATTTTGCCTGACTGTGCGTAACAGTACACTCAAATCAAAGTAAAAAAAAGAGCCGTTGAGCAGATTGATTGAGCCAGCTTCCCTGTCATGTGACAGAGATATAAAAATAAAAATAAAACAATAGCCTTAAACACTGTTGACCCTTGAGTCTTCCCAGTCAATGTGCGTCATATTTGAAGATCTGGTAATCACAGGACATCTTGTATGATTGGCCTGTACAAAAACAGAGGAAATAGGAATTACTGAGTCCCAGAGTAGCAGCTGAAGAGCTTCTCATTGACTTTCTCATTTTGAAAAATGGACATGCTCCATTCCTCGGTACTTTCACAAAAACAAGTGTTTGATGTAGAATATAAAGTGATGACAGTCCTAATGAGAAAAACAGCATCACTGGTTGTACTTAGCAAGTCCCTACTATGGCAGTTCTATCTGTCTACTGTGTACTTATGTATTATTTCCATACCCATTTTTGCATTTACCTTTTTGTTTGTTATATAAATCAATATATGTTACTTTGGCTACCATTTCTGTTGGTTGCAACTTTGAAGGATCCTTTTCAATGACCAGCAAGCAGAACATATTTTGATCAAGTGGCATCCAACAGTGACGTCACCCATTGGTTTGTGTACTGCGGTTATGGAGCCTGGAGTTTGACTTTTCTGCCTGGGCCATCTTGCTGGTGTGGAGCGGTTTGGAGCCAGAATATATAGTGAAAACCTGACTGCACCACAGACCTGTCAATCAAACAGACAACAAACATATCAATGTTTAAGGTCTAATATCAAATGAATTGTGTACGTGAGTGCAATCAGATACAATACACATTATCTTACCTTACATTACTAAAGCATGACTTCAAACATCAGAGCCACTGAATTATTGGGGGCTCCATCTGTGGGTGGTCACCCAGGCCAGGCAGAGTGGATCAAAGCCATAAACTAATAATAGTGCATGAGTAGTTAATATTAGAGTTAATTCTGCTGTAAAATGAACTGCAGTTAAGCTTCAGATCCTGATGTCAAAGACAAGAACTAGTTGTGTACAAAACAACCAGTGTAATTTATTGCTGTATAAAATATTGTCCAGAACATTAAAGTTAATGAGTAGCAGCAGATGTTCTTGTTGACTCTGTGACTTCATGTGACTGTAAGTAGTAATATAACTATATATATATATATATAAATATATATATATAAAGGCTCCTTAAACAGCTTCTCTTGCTGCTGTGAATTAAAGGATGCTAGGGTTTCTCACGGTGGCCACTTACAGACCAGAGATTGCTCTAGGGTCTAGTTCTCATTAACTGCCTTTCACTGTTACACATATATGTGTGAACAGAAAAGTGTTTCATTAAGTTTCACTGAGCCGCTTATAGATGTCACCCTGTCAAACAGTCTTCGACTTTACAGCCATGATTAGGAAATTCTCAGGTGATCTTCAAATAGGCAAATGTTTTAGCTAACAGGGAACACAAGGTCGTGTTGGACATTTTCTGTTTGGGAGAGGGGATATTTTTTCCACATCATTTCTTTTTTTTTCTTTTTAAACAGCATTTATAGCCATTTTTGTCAGGTTTAGATTCACTGGCGCAAAAAATTAGGTTGCCATGCTCAAAAACCTCTGATTGGTGAATTGTTTTTCCAACTGTGGATGCACTAGATAGTAAATGCAGCACCAGACAGTAAATGCAACACCAGACCTGTTGAAAAGGATGAAGTAATATTGGATGTCAGTGGTGATTCAGAAGTGAGGGAGAGGCTTTTTGTTAGTGCAACATGAAGTCCCCACTGAAGATGAATAGCTTTTTCCAGGAAGTCCAAGTGCACATTAATATTAAGTGTTCTGTAGAGTCTTTCTCATCTCTAAACAAAGGAACATTATTTTTGCTGTAAGTTTTTCTCTCCAAATTGATTTATTGGTTTCCTCAAGGTCTAATAAATATGTTCAGTGGATTTCCCATAAAACATTTACAAAAGTGAATATTTAAATCTGTGAAAATATGCATTTGTTTTGTGTGCTGGCTGACAGTCTTCTTGTTCACGGCCTTTGCTGGAGCATACCCATGTTTGTTTGTCACGGTCACCAACTGCAGTCCAAAATAATTGTAATTTAATTGTTTTATTAATAATTTGATTTAAATTATATTTTATTACAAACACCAAATTATTACAGGGACACGTCACATTACAATAACGTAAAAAAAAAAAAAAGTGTTGTTAATCATTTAAATACTCTAGAAAGTGTTCCTGTGGTAGGGTGAAGTCACATCATGTCTGACATCGTATAATGCTGATGGTAGCTTTATGCAGTTGGATTAGACTTCTGAGGAGCTTTATGTTGTTCTTATTTAGCCCTTCTGAGGCTACTGTGAGACTAAATCTGTGAATTTACAAGTGGTACTTGGAAAATTTGCTTTGGTACATAGCAGTACATCGTCTGGCTTCCTCTGACAGAGACAAAGTAAAGTTGATGATTTTTCTCTCATGCGTGCCATTGGACTGTTTAAGAGCAAAAGAACTCGAGCACCAGGATATACTTTAAAGCACGGTTCTCTTACCTGTCGCTCACGAGCTACCAGTAGCTCGTTACCTGTTTCTGAGTAGCTCGCTGAAGGTTCAAACAATATGCAGTGTTTCCCATAGACTTTCTAGGGTGGGTCGCCAAGGTTATTTATTTTTTTATTTTTTTAACATGTCTGAGAGAACGACACTATCAACACGATCGATTAATGAGAGGACAATCTCCCCACGCTCCCTTCACCTGTGTCTGTGCCGCACCGTCAGTGAAACGGAGGGGAAACAGGCAGAGTTGAGCTCCACCCTTCATGAAACACAGAGATCAGAGGACAGAAACTACAGACTGCAACATGCTTGCAAAACACAGCAGAGACTCTCACTCTGAACTGGAAGGAAACGGGTGCTCATCAATTGGAAAAATATAATATTTATAGATGGACCACAACAGCAGGGCCAGGACTATACAAGGAGTGTCTGTCACTGAGTGAGTAAGAGACCAATGTTACACTGCTGGTCTGCATATTGCTGAGTTTTCAAATTAAAAGCATGCAAGAAAAAGCATGCACATGCTATTGAATTTAAGCTGTTGTGATACAAAATGTGCATGTTGAGTATCAATTTGTTATTGTTTACATAAAAGAAGCTTATTTAGCTGGTTTGGGTGGAGCTCTTGCAGACCCATGATGTATAGTTTACTGTATTAAACAAGTCAGCCATAGTAAGAAACTGTTTAGTCTCTGTCAGAGAATCTGCCCCTCTCTCACCTCTAGATCTGACTTTTTACTGCTTGCTCATGTAGTCTAGGTGAGAATATAAATTCAGCTCTATAGCTTTCTACCAACATTCATTAAAAACTTTCAGCGCCAATATATGGATACTGAACCCTTCTAACCCATTCTCGTGCCTTTTTGTCACACCATGCTGGTGTCTCAGCCACAAACACGGTGTCTTAGAATTACTAATCAAAAACATTGTGGTTACGTCGAGTAAAAGATTAGCTTTGTGTTTCCAGACCCAAGTGTGAATACATGAGTCTGGCTACGCTCAATTGGTAATCATTTGCAGTCGTTGCATCCTGGGCATAGACCTCTGGATAATTTAAAAAGTTTGGAGCGTTTTTAGCTGAAGCCGTTTTAACCAATCGGTATGCAACAAAACTGGCCAAAACTCTACCACCGCTGCAACTACAAAAAAAACGCTCAACTTCCTCATCATTGCACTTCACCACTGACACTGGTCGCTGATTGAGACCAATCAGCACTTCAGAGTGTGTGAGAGCACCTTAATGCAAACAGCATATCTAAACTGTGAACACAGTGGAAAACTGTGGAGCCACGCTAGGAAAAGATTATAGTTTGGGGTAAATGTGATATCATTGCTACTTGGTTATGGTTTAGGCACCACAGCTACTATGGTAGGACTGGAGAAAGATCTTGGTTTGGGTTCAAATAAGTCATTTTACGTGAGTAATATTATGTACATTTTGTAAATTACTTTATGTCACACCACGAAAATAAATCTTTGATGACTTTTGCTTCCTCATGAATTTCAACAATGGTCTCTTGGACAAATGTCCCTGCGCTTGTTCCATCTACCCACCCCAACCTCGTCCCTGCATGGACTTTGTCACTCTTTCCACTCCATCACGTGACTTCCTTCTTTGACCACGGTGCTAATGCCAAAGGGAACATTTTGCACATCTCTGATGCCAACAGCTTTGACCAAACGGCAATATTTAATGCTGTGACAAAGAGGACACACTGACATTTCCTGCCTTTCGCTTTCTCCTTTCCTTTTTTTTTTTTTATCTATTTGATGACACACTGGAAGCATGTGTGAATGTACGATTAGTACCGGTGTCTCGGGACAACATGATGGCTGATACGTTCCTCAACAAATATTGCCTATTAGCTGCGCAAGCTATCTCCCTCTGGTCATATACAATACATACTGTTGACACGTGTGCGATGCCTGGTACGGCTGCGACTGTGAGATGCACTCACCAGCAAAATGGCGCCATGGGGAAGACTTCTGCAATCTGGTCGTTTCCAGTACAGCCTTTTAGACTGATTGGTTCGTTGCAGAAGCTGCTTCATCACCGTGGATGTGTCGAGATGTTCTGCTTTTGGATAGTCTCTGATTGCTGCCTCCCTTTGTGTGTACGTATGTTTGATTTGCTGCCACATCATCCCAAAGTTTTGAAGTGTTGCTGTTCGATTGCATATGTTTGTGCAAATAAACACAAGGTTTTTCTCCAGCGCATCGGTCAGAGACTCAAAAGATCACAACAGTGTGTGCGTTTGTCCAATGCCTCTGTGCATCAGAGCTCCGTGAGCAAACTTATTGCACTAGTTGACAGGTTCCTTCATTACCGTGAGCGAATACACAAAACGTTTTTCCTGAGCTCCGTTTTATGTTCATTGTTTCACTCCATTTATCCACCAGTTGTCCTCAGATTTTCATTCTGTTCCACGTCACCTGTCTGCCACACCCTCCTCACCTGTTTGACCTCTTTCTTTTTTTTACCACAATCTCTACCTTGCCCTCTGGATTTATTTGCTCTGAAATTGATTACCTGCCTGTGAGCTTCTGTTTATTGCATTTTACAATGGTACCACTTTACAACCCTTCCTGACTGCTATGTTCAGTCTGAGCTTCACTCCTCCTCCCTGCTGTCTTGACACAAACCGTGACAGAAGTTAATTTTGAGTCAATTACACATTTAATGTCCTGCATGCTGCTGGAAATACTCACAAGAGCATCAAATATGTATTAACAAGCCACTGAAAAAACTCCCTGGCAGATGTGTAATTTACTCATAATTGAGTAACCTTTGCTGTGTACTGCATCCAACTGTTTTAGAAAATTACTTGGATTTTTTTTTATTTTTAATTACACCCCTATTACCTGGGCCTTTCTGTATGTTCTCCCTGTGCCTGCATGGGTTTTCTCCGAGTGCTCCAGCTTCCTCCCACTTTCCAAAGGCGCTAGGTTAATTGGTCCGTAGGTGTGAATGTGAGCATGATTGGTTTTCCATCTTTCTGCATTGGCCCTGTGATGGACAGGCGACCTATACGGGGGCTACCGCGCCTTCGCCCAAAGTTTATTGGGATCGACTACAGCTTGCTGGTGACCCTGTGCAGCAATAAGCAGTTACAGATAATAGATGGATGGATTTAATTCCACCATTTGAGACACTTGTAAAGATTTTCAGTAGTGAATAATTGGCTTGAGGCTGTATCAGCCACCACAAAGTCTGAATGCGTTCAGAGATGTAGGATTTTTTTTAACAATATGAAAAATATCAGACAATGCCAGCCTTACCCTTAAAGTACCCACTGTCAGGCTTTATATGTTAAAATTGAGTGACAGTGTGTCGGAAGCCTTAATTGTACCATTGTCTCTGAAAGGGACCAGTAAACCTTCTCCTGAGGTGACTTTTACGAGAAAAAGGATTCCTGGTGGTCTGCTGTTTTTTGTCGGGGTGTTTTATCAGGCTGTGGCATTAATGAGCGAGTCCACATCACTTTGTTGTTGAGGCACATCAATGGCCTACCCGTTATTAGCACCATAACTCAGCTCGCCTCGGCAGCCGATTTCACCTTTAAAATGACCCACTGTCTCTCATCGCACATGGTCGATGCAGCTCAAGTGCAGCTCAGGGAACATGAAAGCACGCTTGGTTGAGAGCGCATTGCTCAACACTTTTCATTGACCATGATTTGTGATCAAATTACCTTTTTTTATCCACTGGAGGAAGTTCACTTGGTAGTACCAATGTCAATTCCACCTGTCGAACTTCTTCCAATTTGATTATGGAGGAAAAAGACAAGAATTTGATGCACATTAGTATTAATCTCTTTCATTAAAGGTCAGGTAAGGTCATTATAATTAAGGAGGGCTAAAAAGAGAAAATATATGATGAAGCTTCAAACAACAGGGAGTATAAGATAGCATAAAATAGAAATACTATGTTCGCATACTTTAAAATTACAATTGGGAAAATGACTTAGCTTGTACCTCTCTTATGGAGCAAATTACAGGAGTCTGAGAAAAACATGAATTTGACATGTGCAAAAACACATGTGATCACATGTGACTGCATACATGTGTCAACTTGTTGAAAACAGGTGAAATATTTAAAGCACATGTGCTTCCACATGTGAAACATGTATTTGACCCATGGAAAACATTGTTTTTAGAACATTTTAATGGTGCACTAAGCCCATGTATATTCCCAAGTGAAACACAATACAGTTACCTAGGTGAAACCCATGGGATTACATTAAACAAGTATGTTAGCCAAATCAAGTTTTTATTTTTAAGTATGCAATGGAGATGTACTGACAGAACTGTCCATCAAAATGACCCAAAAATCTAATTAAGCAGGTAAAAAAATTCTGGCATTTTCACCGTTCACTATAGATTCACTTTGCCTTTGTCAAGGCTCTATCTTCTCTCCCTTCCCTTTTCTCCTGAGAAGATGTAGTGTATGTCCTGTCTTTATAAAGGGTTTTTTTTTGGTACTGATATAATTTATTAACATTGCTGAACCGTTGTGTTTGTCAGTGCTCACAAAACCGCACTTGTTGAAATTGTGTTGTGAAAATTTGCTGTATTTGTGACACATTACATGTGATAACATGTTTTCCACATGCTGCACCTGCTACCACATACAACATTTGGAAAACCTTTTACACATATTTTTATGTTATCATATGTTGCAACTTGTGGCAACATGTCATACATGTGATCACGTTTCCATGTAATAAACATGGTAAACTTGTGATTTGTTTGTAAGGTATTGACGTCTGACTGTGCAGAGCAACAACAAGCACTGTTGTGTTCAGAGCTTCATTTCAACGCTCGTCCTGTCTGATTAAAATTTTGCACACATGTATGCCTTTGTGCCACAAAGCAGCATGTGATTTTTATTTTTTTTAATTTTATGAGTACCTAATTAAAACAGCCAAACTAATCAACCTCCTTTCCCAGGAGACTGCGCTTGTACATATAAATGCGTGTTTGATTAAGTTACATCACTTTAATCTGTCTGATGATGCGTCTCTGGGTACATTGCATCATCATGATTCTGCTCTAACAGCGGAGAAACTAACATTGAGTCAGCTCTGTGGTGGGAGACAGATGTCCTCTGTTAACACACAGATGCAGCTCAGTCAGCATGAGTCAGAGGGCAGCAACACCCTCCTCCGCTGGTCAGGGGGATGCATGAATAAGAGAACTGACAAACATACTAAGTTGATAAAAATTTAAATGGAGTTGTTGCTCCTGAACTTAATGAAGTCAATAATGATTTAAAAAAAGAAAAAAGAAATTTCAAAAAATAGTTCATAAACTAAAATCAACTGTAAAAAAAAAAAAAAAGGACAATAATGATCTGTTTTAAATAGTCCTGTATGTGTCACTAGTTTTAGCTTTTAACAAGTGGTCGATAGACCACTGCACTACTTGTATTCCTTAAAGTAATATTCTACCAAAACCTTACATTTTGATGCATGTTGAGGATCCAAATCTATGAATATTACAAATGATGTAGTCTTTATCTGCTGTAACAGTAGTTAGTTTATCCAGAGGTATGTTTTCCTTATTTAGTTATTGCCCCACTGATATACTGTACTGTATGTTCTGAGCTGGAGAGATAGGGCTTTTGTCAACAAATCACACTTTAAAGCCATAAAACAACAATTAATCCCTTCTAAAAAAAATATTTAATTTGGGTAATTCTGACTTCAGAACAACATAAATCCTGCTGTGTGTTGTAAAGATTGCACTTTCTGATTCTAACCACTGTTCTTTAGAGACTAAAACTAACATATTCATCAGTCTCTTTGAGCCTTTTCCAGTTTGAGTTACAGGCTACAAGTGGTAACTTTCCAACATTTAGAAATACTGTGGTCACACATTAATAAACTATAAAGAACAAAATGATGAAAATATGTTTCATTACAAAAAATCTGACAAAATGTTGTTGCGTTTGATTATATTCAATATAAAATAATTATCAAAGTCCTTTAGATGCAGTGGAAACACAAACAGTAGTGTGCAAAGATGACTTGGTTATTGAGACCATTTGGCTGAAAAATGACATTTCAACCCAACTCAAGTGATTGTTCATTACATCCAAAAAACAGCAGAAGGTTTTGAAAATGATGTGTGGAACAAGTATAGATAGTATGTGTGCTCTATAGGCATGCGTCAGCGTAGATTATTTTTTTTTCCATTATTTTTCCCTGTCAAGTAAATGATCACATATCCAATTAGGTTTTGTTCTATCAACGCCCCAGCAGCCTATCAGGGCACAAAAGGAAGAAGTTCAGTTTGACAGACTTGCTTGCAAGCAAATTGTGAAATCTCCAACCTGCTGCATGATTTGCACTTTTAATAAGCAAATCTTTGGCGCCTGCTCAGATGAGCAGTAAAGGTTTACACATAAATACAATATTAGTCGAGCTGATGAAGCACCTCACTCACTGCTTCAATAAAAGCACTTTTACTAGGGAAGCAGAGGCAAAACCAAACTTTGTCACCAAGAGGGTAAATATCCCCAAACTGTGTGACATTGATGCAGATCTGTTTGATAAGAACTGAAATATGTGATAATATGACCATATATATGAATTGGGTAGAAAGCAGAATACACTCACTGAGCACTTGAGATCAAATGTTTTCTGCAATTCTTATGTCTGACATGTAAACATTAACTGAAACTCCTGACCTGCAGGCTTGATTGTATGTGCTGCACTGCTGCCATGTGATTGGCTGATTGGATAATTGCATGAATAAGCAGAAGCAACTACAGTGGGGCTCCTGACAAAGTACTTGGCAGGTGTATTTCCTTATGATAAAGTTGTGAGGCCACAAAAACAGGAAGTTGGAGTATTTTGCTTCAAAGATACCTGCATCCATTTAAAATGAAAAGCCTTCGTTTTGAATTAAATGCCCTCTAGTGCTATATACACTGTCCAGCTCTTGGGTTCGCCTGAGTTTTGTTTTTTTCTCTTTGATGTGAATTCTACTGCATTCCAGTCCCAGTCCATTGCGCGTGCAGGAACACGTTGTAGGATGCGTTTGACATCTCCAAATCTGAACAGTTCAGCTTCTTTTAAAGTTCACGTCACCATCACCTATCACATTTGGTCTCATTAGGCTCACACACTCAGTCAGAAGCCATTGTAGCAAGCAGCAGAAATGAAAGAAAGGAAAGTGTGATCTTCGACAGCAGTGTTGAGTGGTGACTCACAGCAGGTTCATTAACAGTGATGTTTCCCGAGCCTGATCTCTCATGATTCAAGGGTCATTGAGAAACCACATCCGCTTTCACTAAAATACTGTACATTAGTGTTGATGAGGGTGGATCCGATATTCCATTTCCACCAATAAAGATGATAATATTATTCATTCCCAACTAGCAGCTGTTCATTCTCTGTAAAACTGCCATGACCTAAATTGGAAAATAGGCTAACCAGTGTAGTTTCTTGATCATAAAAATGAAAATGCAGCGATGTTACTTACTTACTGTTACTTATCTTGTATAAGTTAGACCACATCGCTGCATTTTCAAGTTTCTAAGTGATGTGAAAACTTGAAACCTCCATCATACACACACTGAGAAGGGACTTTTCCGGGGGGAAAAAGAGACCTCTTGTGTCCAGTAGTGAAGCTTCAGAAAAACAATATGTATATTCATATAGATTCTGGATTATTGAATGAGAGAAAATGAGAAGATGTGATTAGATTAATTTTAACAAGGGAATTGAATTTATTAGCAAAAAAAAACATATCAGCTAAATAATTGTCATATTTCTATTAAAAATATGTCTGGCGGGAAACTTTAGGAAAACTTTAGGCACACAGCAGATGGATAACTATTGTGCACAAACTTGTTTCCACAAGAAAGAAAATCTCATCATTTATGGCCAAAAGGGTTTTATTATTTATTTATGTTTATGATTACATTTTCTGGAACAAACGTCAGGTGAAATACAGTCTTCATCTGTGACCAAATAAAAAACAATTCAATTTTTTTTTTTAGGTTTCAGGATTAGTTTTCACATGTCTGGGTCTCTAGTTTGTATCTGCAGGGCAGATGTGGGTTACTGTCTTTGATTGCTGATTTCTTTTAATTATAAAGTGTAATGACTCTCTTTATAATCAGGTGGTGTGTGTGTGTAAATATGAATGTGTGCATGTACACACCATTTAACCAAGGTTTAAGTCACCAAGAGGTCAAAGGCCAAAGGAGTTATGTCTATATAAACCACTGGTGAAGTTACCTCTCAATTTGATCATGCTTGATAGCCTTGAGCAGCTTGAACTGTTTTTTGTCGCCGATACAGATAATACCTGAGAGTGTCAAATATACATTGTGTTCCTGACTGTGTTCTACTAATGCACAAAGTCATGCTGTGACTCACGGCTGAGCAAAACAAAGTCAGTCATTACATCCTAATTAGTGACAGCACTTTCCAAGAAGCAGCATTGTTGTGAATGTATGTCTGGAAAGAATCGATTTGTGAGCAATCCCCGTCGATCAATAACAGCTCACACAAGTTACCATAAAACTCGAGGAATGTTATTGGTACACGAGCTATTGGCAGCTTGATGACTTTGTCCGCTCTACGGGAACATTTTAAACATTTATAGTTCACTGTGTTTATTCGAGAGTAAATGAAGAATTGGTTTTCTGTTATCTGAATGAAGAACTGGTGTTAATTTTATAATATATATTAGAAATGTAAGACAAGATCAAATGTATCAATCCTACAAAGGAAAATGTAAGATTATGAACACAAAAGGTAAATATAAACTCCATGGTTTCCTCATTTTTTTTCAACATTTGATATTTCCCAATGTTATGGTTCTCTTTCAACTAAATATTTGATTTAAATTCATAATGAACCCAAAAATTTAGACCCCTAAATAAAAATAAAAAACCTGTGTGGGAAATATTTTTTTAATCACTGAAAGGTGAATTTTAGATGAGATAATCAAATACAGCTCAAAATTTGTCTCAGATGCATTGACCTGTCTTACTTTAATATGCTCAAAATGAAAAGGAGCATTTTGTCTTTGGTGATGATAAAGTCAAAGGTTGGAGGTCTTAACACCAACAACTGAGACTAAAGACAAAGAAAGTCTAAATACAAATGTATTTAGGGGAAAAATTCAATCATATGGGAAGGAAATGGAACTAACTAACTAATTAACCCATGACCAGAAAGGGAAAAAGAAAAGGAGGGACTGCAAATATAGACAGACTC
Organism: Brachyistius frenatus; assembly: GCF_029030835.1. Taxonomy (NCBI): domain Eukaryota; kingdom Metazoa; phylum Chordata; class Actinopteri; family Embiotocidae; genus Brachyistius; species Brachyistius frenatus. The sequence goes on along the minus strand of NW_027211015.1, from coordinate 162,993 downwards.
AAGAAACAAATACTACGTGTTGCAGACAGTTTTTAAAGAAGATTTCATATTTTAAGCATACTTTAAGTCCATTTATCTGGCAGAAAAAATATAAAGTAAAATTGTGTTTCTTTGAGTAAAAACTAATAAAGCCTGCAACATTATCTTACATGGCAAATATCTCAAATTTAAGTTTTTCTGATCCCTATGTGGGAGCAACATCAGTATAACCCAGTTTAAATTTCAGAAGATTATTAAAGCACGCAAAGCAAAGCATTTTTTCAGACAAACCACATGCAGTGCACTAATCTTTACCTCTAACAGACATGTCTAAATCAAACAGCTTTTCCAGATTCGCCACTGCCATCTTGTGGTCCATTCATGTCTTTTCAGCTTTTCTTCAAGAAAAACCTATGCATAAAGTCCAAAAAACACAGTTATCCAACTATTTAAAACGTCAATACATAGAAAATTATATTATTATTTTTTTTTTTTTACCTATAATGACTTCACTCTTGTGTTTATATTTAGCTGTTATCCATTATGTTCAACCCTTGTATACTCTAACAATTTTCTTGTGTTGTATGCTGCCCTTACAAATCATATTGGTCTTTTTTTCATTTTCTATTATGGGCGGGCCTTATATACCTAATTATCCGTTTTTTTCCTAATTATGAGTATTGTCAGGTTATATTTCGTGTAAATAAACTGAAGCAAAATCCGAATTGTTTGGCTCAAAATAGATGTTTTGCAATGCACCACATCTCTCCCCCAATACTCCAACATACTGGTTTGTAGATCAGTGTTCTTGTAGTAATGTAGTGTATGTATGTGTGTCTGTGGGAGGGGTACGCAATTGGCACAGGCGGCATGGCAACCATGACATCCCTTCCTCTGCCCCCCCCTCCCCCTCCCTCCTGCTGCATGTGTAAGAGCCTTCACGTGTTGCTGCTGACGGCTCTCGTTATGTGTGTGTGTGTGGGGGGGGGGTGTTTGGGTGTGTGTGTGTAGGCAGTCAGCAGCCTGGGTGTGCATGTTTTTACTGAATGGTATTGCAGCCACGTGCTGGTGGTGAGGGACACTGTGCACTTGGCAGAGATGGATGATAGGAGGCAGAGACTTTTAGTTATACAACCAGCTTTTGCTATTTGATATTAATAGGAAAAGAAAGGAGCATTCAGTGGATATTTACAGAACAGAAAAAGGTCAGATCTCCAGGCTGTAATTATTTATGGAATTACTTATTAAGCAATAATATTAATAATAATGGAGGCAAGAAAGAGACTCCTTTATGAAAGTGATCTGACTCTGATTTTGCCCAGGCACAGAGTCTTAGATTTAGGAAAGATTGTGGTTTGGAATAAATTAGACACAATTTGTTTGTTTCACGTACCAAAACTATTTGTTTGGTAATGTTGATTTTGATTGGGCGGAGTGATATGTGGTAAGGTGATGAGGCCATGTTTTGGTAGGTAGTAAGGTTGTTCATGTTTGCTAAGGAGGGAGATTAAAGTAGCAGTGTTACACAGAAGTTGTCTTCATGCTTTTCTTAACACATAGCCCAAAAGTAAGTTATCTGAAGAAACAGTTTTATCTGTAGTTGATACTCAAAGTTATGAGCGTTACAATGTTAAGCTTCAAAAGAATTTACATACATTTTTCTTTGTTGTTTCACACAGTCAACCAGTTAAATGCAGGATTTATGTTGATGACTTTACTGTGAAAAGTATTTTTGGTCCTTTCTGAAATGTGTTACTACTGAAAAAAAAATAGTTTTTTTTTGACGATCTCTTGTACATCTTTTATGAATTATGGAAGCTTAAATTGCCATTGTGTTTGAAATTAACTTCGCAAAGATCATTTTTTTGTAGTCACCGTGTTCTGTCATGTGTTTGTTGAGGTGCTGCCTTTCCCTGTGTGCTGACATTGTATTGTGACCCTGGGAGCGGCACACAGGACAAAGGAGCTGCGAAAATGGAGGGATACTGAATTTCAAGAGACTATTAGACTTCTGTCTTGTAAGAGATTGCAGAATAACTGCAGGCCATCAGACCAGGACAGCAGAGCGAGCTGTCACGTGTCACCGCTTGGCTAATCAGATAAACACAACACTATCCACTTGTTACATCCTCTAGGCAACTTCCTTTTTACTTCAAACCAAAATAATCAATAAAGTAGCAGTTTATCACAATTTCATGTTAATTTCATGTCGTGCAAGCGCTTCCTCTCCAACTGGCCTGAATAGAAGAAACATCTTTTTCTGTCACAACACTCCACTTGTTTGTTAGAGGCAGGTTTTTTGGGATTTTTTTTCCATCTTAAATGTTCAATTTAAGTTCAGAGTGGCAACAAGGGGTTTTCTAACAAATGTATTTCTTATTCTTTACAACAAATAAATAAAGTGTGGGTTCTTTTTTGTATTTAAGACCAATAAGAAGTACACAAACCTAATGACCAGAGTGTATAGTGAGAAAACTGTTGTTTTCAAATCACTGCAGACAATCTGTCAGTAAACCCAGTGCTTATCTAAGTGATTTCAGTTTAGACCGCTTAATATAAAGAATCTTTCCAGTGCTTTAGATTTAGATCAGGCTGTGGGTGGAAAGTGCACTTGGGTGCTGTTTTGAGTCATTGCCAGCAGGGTTTCTCTCGGTTGGCAGCAACTGTTTGGAGAATCCTATCACTGCCCTGCAGAGGGACTTCAGGTAATCTCTGGTATAACAGGGGTTAAGACATGAAGTGTTGGCAGTATGCAGCAGCTTCAGATCCTCATAACTCGTATGTAGATATCTAATCAAGGCTTGACACCCTGAATCTAAAAATTAAAACAAATAGGTCCTAACTAAGAAGTGTCATGCAGCTACCGTGATAATCATTAAGCAGCAGGTGGCTGAGAAAGGATACATGTCATCATTTCCTGTTCCTTTCTTTAAAATAAGGACTAAAAAAATGGGAAACTATATCTATTTGTTTGAGGGTTTCTGAAAACTAATCTGACAAAGAAAATAAAAACAAAAATCTGATTTAAAAAATTTCAGTGAACTAATAACCATTTTTCTACTATACTCTACTTATAGGACTCAGATATCAAACAACAGCTCATATAAATTGTCTCCCTTATTCTTCTTTTACCCTTTTATTACCATAACTATTGTGAACACTGCTTTTAAGTCAGAAACATTTAGGCCAAAAAGTCTTATGCATAGATCTTGTGACACAGTGCTACAAGGAGTCATTGAGACATTGACTAAACAAAAAGGACTGTAGATTGATTATCTAAACATCATTGTTCACTGCTGGGATTCTTGTGTGAAGTGATAATGTAGGTAAGTGTAACATTTGTGATATCTCATATTTGGAAGCTTAAATGCCTGAATCTTACTTTATGTATGCAGCTCAAACCCTCCACCAATCAGCCAGTGTCACCATGGATATAATGTGATGTAATGAAGAGGTGTGCTCAAGTTTCAGTTTTTAACTTTACAGATAAACATTAACTGACCCATTTTAGTCGAAGATTAACATGTGCATTTGCATTTTACAGCTTCTCCTATTTACATCTGCAAAACAAAATAAACAGAAATTAAAGTGTCCTGTATACTTTTAACTGATCACATTACATCCATGATGGAATTATTGTGTTAATCTTGTGGCCTGCTAATCAGTGTGGAAGAAACAAGGGGACTCCGTTTAAATCACAGGTTAATTTCTATCACAGTAACGATGTTTGTGGGAGTTTTCAATAATGTGGCCGTGTGCGTGCGTGCGTGCGTGCGCGCGCGGGCGGGCGGGCGTCCGTGCGTGTGTGTGTGCGTGCGTGCGTGCGTGTGTGTGTGTGTGCGCGTGTGTGTGTGTGTGTGTGTGTGTGTGTGTGTGTGTGTGTGTGTGTGTGTGTGTGTGTGTGTGCGCGCGGGCGGGCGGGCGTCCGTGCGTGTGTGCGTTGTTCTGAATGTTTGGTGTATATTGTTGTAATTTCATGTATAATCTATGTCATTTGTTTTTGGATCGCTCTAGCAAAGGAGATCTTAATCTCAATAAGACTTCTTGATTAAATAAAGCTAAACTTAACTTAAAGAAAACCTGTTAAGCGTTTCTGTATTTTTCAGGAACATTTCCAATGTTCATGTCCAAACTCTCAATTTTATTATTTGTAAATTAATGTAAGAGTAATTCCTTTGGGGGAAAAAAAAAGCTTACACACTCACACACAGGCTTCACACCCACAAAGTACAGACTGTCAATGCAGGGAGGCAGTCTAACTTCAATTTACATTGAAGAACTTAAGAAATTAAAGAAATTAAAATAGTTACATTACTAATGATTTATGACATTTCAAAAGTAACCTTCCCAACACTGATCAAATTTCCCCTGTAACTTCACATAAATCTATACGACTATATGAGCAGCATTTGACAGTGTTGCTGCTGTATGGTAACCTGATGTTTACCAGGGTAGTTACAATAAAAAATAAAAATAAACAAACTTCTTATCAATAATAGAAAACACTGAAAAGCCCATATTTGAGCACTACATTATAGAATACCTTTTGGTAAACACCTTGTACCATGTAAATCAGCATAATTAGCAGCAATTTAACATCATATTAACTTTGGGACTTTAAGATTTACACTATCACGTTAGCCTATGCTCTTTTGTATTCTGGTATTACCAGTGAATCAGAAACCTTGTTTCTTTTTTTTTTTTTTTATATAACAACTGTAGAGTTTCACAGTCAAAGTACTTAATTTGACCTGAAGAGGAGAAAAATCTATAAATATGGGTGAAGATGCCTTGTTGCTGGCAGCTGGTTGTTTCTATTCTTGGGAGAGCAGAGGTGTTTAGGTTGAACGTACACAGAGAAAGCGTCTGCCTTCACATCCTCCTGAATTGCTACTTGCCTTGGTGTAATTTCACCCTCAGTTTGGCTGAGTAATGGAAGGAAAATGATTAATTTTTGACACCTCATGTGCTGACACAATTAACTGACAGGCTTTGGCACGAAGCGTTCCATCTTTTCTGTGTTATGAGGCAGGTGGTGGACCTAAGAGCAGACAGAGGCGCAGATGGTGAGAATAAAATGGAATGTTTTATCGTAAACAGGAGTTGTAGCTGGAGTGTGAATGTATAATCCGCAGTCTCTTCTGAGCTGAGGCTGTGGAGGCAGGAGAAGACCGGAAGTCTCCCAGGCTGAAGGTGAGTCCGAGTGTGAGGGTTTAACAGTGACGCGGAGTCCAGTGGTCCGGAGTGTGTGTGTGTGTGTGTGTGTGTGTGTGTGTGTGTGTGTGTGTGTGTGTGTGTGTGTGTGTGTGTGTGTGTGTGTGTGTGTGCTGGCGAGAGAGAGAGAGAGAGAGAGAGAGCTCTCCTGCTGGGGCTGAGTCCGAACCGCACTGGTGGAGCAGCAGCGAGACGGATGTGGAGGAACCAGAGGCGGGACACTGGGAGCAGCAGTTGACGTTGATTACGATCTCCGTGGATTGATGCAGGACTTACAGGCCAGAGCTGACTGGTGACCTCCGAGGTGATCAACTCGATGGCCGGCAGCTGAGCAGACCGATCAGGGGAGTGGCCGTGGGTCGTGTCTGGAGGCGGGCAGTGGAGAAAAACGGAACAAAACACCAAGCACATGGCAGACCACAACAAACGGGAATGACAGAACACACGAGGAGAAGAGAGGAACAAAGTTTAAAACACGGGGTCAGACAGGGATCCTGACATTCTGTTTACAAGATCTGTGTCAAGAAATTACAAAACCCCAAGAATTAATATTTGAATTGTGGGTCACTCAAGCTGTCTCATTTGATAGAAAGCAAAAGTAGGCAGCACGAAAAACGGTTATTATCGCGACACTCCCTATCACCATCAACCAATGACTGTCTCTCCCTGAGGTGTGTATTTGTATATCAATGCAGGTGCGTGCCTGGATGGTATATGTCTCTACACATATCTGTGCCTGTGTTACTGCTCAGGTTAGAGTATGTTATGTTTTATCATATCAAGACATTCATCCTGTTAGAGCTGCCTCTCCTTTTGGTTACAACTCCTCAGCACACACAAGTTTGCACTGATATCCTTGTTAGGACATTGACTTCCAATTTAATATGAACAGGTTAACCCAAACCATAACAATAACCAATTCCTGCCTTGGTAATTCAAATATTACCACAAACTTTAACCAGGACCTCAGAAATGAGGTCATGCCTCATTAGGATCAGACTTTGGTCCCCATGAAGACTCCTGGTCTCGACAATGTATGTTTATACCGGGAAAGGTCTCGATAAGGAAATAACAACTTGTACGTGTACACACACACACACACACACACACACACACACACACACACACACACACACACACACACACACACACACACACACACACACACACACACACACACACACACACACACACACACACACACACACACACGGACGGACAGGCGGCTATCTTTATGCCATGCATGTGGTCGTGTCTTATAAACCCTAACCTTAACAATCACAATCGGTGCTGAACCATAACCAAAACATAACTGTAAACTTGACCCCTAAACAAGTCTTAACCCTCAAACAGTTCTTTGAATGAGAGTGAGGATGTGAAGAATCGCCAAAATGTCATCACTTTCTTAAAATGTTCTCACTACGATGGTCTTAAACCGCAACTAGTCCTCAAAAATAAAGTACAAGTACACAAACACAGTTCCTGCAGAGTGTGTTGGTTATACTGTAAAGGAAAGCTACGGATTTATGATGTGTCTGGGAAATGAGTCACAGAGACTCTTGTGATCCTTATACAACTCTGCAAGTGTTCCTCAAGAGGGAAGTTTTATTCTGAGCTGTTATATACTGACAAGATTTATTGGTACACATTTCTTTGCTGCACTGCAATGATGTTCATTTCACTGAAGCATTTTTACATGAATACATTAAAATATCAGCTGTCAAACCTGCAGTTTACATCTTTATGCCTGTTGATTTTAGCAACATTTTCACAGGACACGTATTATTGTGTATTTCTACAAGTATTATGTTTTACTTGTATTTACCTATAGATTTTGAGATTTGTATGTTTCTGCATCATCTGAAATACACTGAATAGACTGACAATAATTCAGATTTCTGCTCAAAACATTGAAAACTCCAACAATATATTTCCAGAAAGACAATCTGGATTACTCCACACACCTTGTTAAGAGTTATAATTATAATACATCCTATTAAAGAAATATTCGCAATGAAAACTGAGGACTATAATCCAAATCAATCAGGTCACTGTTGCTGGGAGGAGATACAACCGGTGTTTTAAGTGTCAATTTTCATTTATTTTGAGGTCAACAAACAAGATCCTGTTCATCATTTTAATGGGATTAAAGCAGAAGACCTCAAAGAGTCATGACTAATTAAGACTAAATTCTATTCAGTTTTATTTATAAAACACCAAACCATAACATAAGTCATATGAGGACACTTTAACACAGAACCAAACAACATTATATAGGAAAATCCCAATAATTCCCGCATGAGCAACCGCTGGAGGGAAAAACTGCCTTAACTTTCAACAGAACTTGGCTCAGAGGTGGGCGGCCATCTGCGTAGACAGACAACAAACAATAGACACTGGGTAGGTTAGTAAAGCCGGTACCATAGATCAGATACCAGCAGACAACGCACAAAACTACAGGAGAGAGAAGGCATCAAGTTAATGAGATGCAGTGGTGGCATAATAATGCATGGAGAGTGAAAGAGAGAATAGAGGCGATGAGCCTATCTGATACCATTAGTGTGAGGAAGGAAAAATGCTTCTTTGTTTTTGTAATTTGGGTGGACCGGCCCAATAAAGAAGTCCAAAAAGCTGAAACCGTTGGCAGTCAAAACATTTAACATGAATCTTACCCGTAGGCCCTTAGTCAAAAAACAACCATGGACCCCAAACTAAACCTCCATTTCAGATCTTTGCTGCCGTCAACCTTCCAACAAATACACACAGCAGTCTGCACTCCAAGAAAACAATCAGTATAGACCTGACTCCACATTTCTCTTTTAAATTACTGTGGGAATTTACAGAGTATCTAATGGTGCAAGTTTACATTTAATCAAGTTATGAAAAGTCATCTACAGTGTGTGACTGTAAACATGCCTTATGAATCAGTTATTTATCCCCAAAGATCTACAGTGGGCTATATTTGGGGTCAACATTCAGATCAGTAGCCAATCATTAACTCCAGAGTACGCTGGAGTCTACATGTGCTGATGTAGACCTTGTTGTATCCAGTATATGGTTTACATGTTGGAGTTCACACTCAAAAGTTGAAAGAACTGTATTGAACTCAGGTAATGACATTAGCTGGAATTGAGGCTTAAAGATGCTGTAAATCAAATTCCATGATTTGCTTCTCAGTACATTATATACGTGTGAAATGAGTTGCTTAAAGCATGTGCAAAGCTAGAAAACTTTGTTGCACTGAAATGTGGAGTTAGACCATTGAACAGTTTCTCATCTGTCTTCAGCTCAGGTTTTTTTTTAGGCGGGGCTCAATATAGCTCCGATAAGGAACTATAATATATGTAACTCTGTATTTTACATGTCGGGGTGATGGTGAACATGGACCAGAGGAGATCTAGTCCTCCCCATTAATGAGGGTTGTTGGTTTTGTACTCCGGTGTAACGTTACAATCAGCGACCCTCTCGGTTACATGTACCGGTACCGGTCCGGATAAACGAGCCCAACTACATGTGGAGGAGGCTGCAGAGAGGAGGCGGAGGTGGAGGAAGAGGAGGAGGTGGAGGAGGAGGAGGCGGAGGGACATCAGTGGAAGAGAAAGACTTTCGGCTCAACTTGAGCAGGTTCAAAGTTTGAATTGATGTGATATAATGAATTGATGTGATATAATGAATAGAGGTGATATAATGAATTGAGGTGATATAATGAATAGAGGTGATATAATGAATTGAGGTGATATAATGAATAGAGGTGATATAATGAATTGAGGTGATATAACGAATTGAGGTGATGTAATGAATTGAGGTGATGTAATGAATTGAGGTGATATAATGAATTGATGTGATATAATGAATTGATGTGATATAATGAATTGATGTGATATAATGCAGCGTTGTTCATGTTGCAGTCGTTACAGAACCAAATCAACTCCTCCGCTCTTATTATCTCCACTATTGTAATGCAGGTGCGTTAGAAGTAGTTGGAGACTCACTGTCTTCTGTCTCTGGTGTCCAGTTTGACTCCTGTTACAGCTCAGGGGGACAAGCTGGATTTATATGCATCTGTATGTTTCACTCATTGGACAAATAAATTCTGATTCTATTCTGTTTTCATAAAGCAGGCTGCTCCGTCCACCAGAGAGACAGAGGACCAGTGGGACATCATGCATAAAGTCACCGAGAGGTTGGATGTCAGACGGACCGCTTAGTGGGGAAAAGAACTGCAGCCACAGGACTGTCCTACAGGACACTGAACACCTTCCAGCGAGGGGGCGGAGCTTCAGCTCCTTCAGGACACGCCCCCTCAGTCTCAGAGCAGAGAAGACTGATGATTTTATGAACCCTAATTTAATATACTTGTCAGGTTTTTTTTTCATTCAAATTTAGATGGGTAGTTAACAACCCATACTTCTGTGGTGTGATGAACTTAAAACTCATTTTCATTTCTACTTTACAGCATCTTTAAATAACATAAGGCTGACAGAATAATAATTATGAGATTACATATGCTGAATTTAAAAATGTATTACGACCTCGTGGGTTTTCACTGATTGGTGACCAGCTTTACTTCAAGACCTGCGTGTTTACAGATTCCATGCAGGATTACCGTTTGACCATGATGTCATGGCAGCAGTTCAAAACGCTAACCAGAAATTGCAGCTTATGTTCTAAGATTGGCTGCAAGACATTCAGCAATGATCAATGATCAATGTAGTCATTTGTGATACAAAGAAATAGATAAATGCAGTTGAAAAAATGGGGGGAAACAAATTTAATAATTCCTTTAATTAATTCAATCAATTCCTCCCCTGCAAAGTAGAGTGGATACTTCCAAGATCGGAGTGAGAAATAGGCTATAAAGTGATTTTAAACTCCTGATTTCATTCCGATTAAAGATTTTAGTCTTTCTAAAAGACTTTACAACTTCAAACATCTGTGAATTACAGATTTTTTTTTTTAAAGAGTTAAAACAGTCATCACGTGGAGCGTTTGTTCTCTGTAACAAAGCTGAACACATGTCAACCAAATCCTGGTAGCGCACTTGTCCCAGTTCATTTACAGTGATACACTTTACATGTGCCCCATTTCCATAATGTATAAAGTGATAAAGTAAATGTACACTGTTGTTCTAATAAGGGCATGGTGCAGTGGTTAGCATTGTCGCCTCACAGCAAAAAGGTTCCTGGTTTGAATCCGGGGACTCCGGCTTCTTCCAACCATCCAAAAACATGCATCTCTCACACACACACACACTCCCCCTTGACCCTGTTCAGGATAAAGCTGGTATAGATGATGAATGGATGTTCTAATAAGAATTATTCATTTCAATCACCATTTTGCGCAACACTATGCTTAGAAATCACCCACACAGTTTTAATGTCAAATTTCCAAACATTTTTATTTTATTTCAGGTTTTCTGAGAAATTGCCGAGGTTAAGGTTAATTTGATTTTATTTGCTCTCAGCTATGATTTGCTCCTCTAGCTACATCATTTCCTGCGTTAACGTGCACATCAGCCCCCTCAAAAATTTATAAAATTTAAGCAGGCTGCTTTTGAGGTAACCTAAGTCGGGCACAGGTCTTGCAACTCGGGCCGCTTCACTTTGGGAGCTGGAAGAGGCTTTATGAGTTGTGAATCTCCACGCAAACCAAGCCTCAACCAAGCTCAAGACATCATTATTACCCATTTTCAAACTGATTATAATTTTGTTCTCATTTTCTGTACGTGTGGATGTGGTGGGGGCACTAGGTAGTGGCAGGCTCAGTCCGTGCAGCCTCTGAAAGGATCCAAATCCGTTTGGATTCTAAGTCTCTGAACTGGGTCACAGCTCTCCTGCGTATTTAATTGGCCCCGCAAAAAGCTTAAAATGATCCAAAAGAAGAGATCTGGGACCAGGCTGCTGCTTCTTCTTCTTTTCTTTTTTTTCGTTCTGGCTGAGTCATGGCATGTTGTCCGCATTTAAACTCCTAAACCAGACCCGAGACAGTACTTATATAAAACATTACATAAAACTATGAATCAATCCCACGACAGGCCAACTAAGAGTTAACCGAGGACAGTGATAAATCCTCCGAAATTGCTCGCTGTCATTGTACCTGAAGGCATCTCATTGTGATATCACGCGTAAAAACACCGAAAAGAAGGAACAACTGTGAAGTTGTTTTGGTTAAAGCCCGCAGCGCGTCTCCGGGAGGTTATACAATATCAAGGCGTTATATAAGTGGGCCACATAACGAGCCAATAGGAACCCGTCTGGCGTGTCACGTGTCTCCCGGCGCTCGCTTGGGCGAATCGTATCTGAAACGCGAAGCAGCAACCTTTAGCGGATGGAGCTAGCTGGTGAGGCGGCCAAGATGGAGTCCCTCGGTGGCCGCTTTCTGTTTACGTGGGTTTTTCAGGTCTTGTAAAAGGGGGACATGACACCCGGACCCGTCGAGACACGAAGGTTTCGGAATATCCGGTCGAAAAGAGTTCAACCGGCGGCAAAGCGGCTGCCGGCGTCCGCTGGCTCTCTCCCGGAGACTCTTGTGTGAAAACAGGTGATCAGGTGCCGCTTCACGGAGCAGAGACGAGCCTGGAGGTCTGTAGACGTCATCATATTATACATATATTATATATATAATATATGTATAATATACATATAATATCAAGATAATGTCAAGATAATGTCAGAAAGATGCTTTCATGACCTGTGAAGTTGTTGTAACCCTGAGCTCGGTCTTCGTTAAGTTTGTATTGTCTTCACCACAAAGTAGGACGATTAACTGCAAAAGTAAAATAAGCTTCTTACTCGCTGAGCTCGGAGGATTTTATTTCAAAATGTCGACTCGGTTCCGTGTAATAAAACGCGTGTTTTGTGTGCTGCCAGACTCCCTCCTCGCTGTTGAAGGGCTCCCGGCTCGGACAGTGAACAACGCCGACCTTCGACCTCCACGAAGGTGGAGCCGGTGTGAGCGGAGCAGCGATGTCACACCGGCGGCCCGGTGAGGTCTCACGGACCGGAGGTGGTCCTCACCTGCTTTTCAACGACCACCAACACCGGTAGTCTGTGTGTGTGTGTGTGGGGGGGGGGGGAATGATTTCTGACCGCGGGGAGTCTCGTCTGCCAGACTATCTTTGAACAGTTTTCATCATCTGAAGTGTCAGATTTTATTTTATTTTTTCCCAAGAAGATGGAAACGGGAATAAGGCCTCATCAGGGCGAGCTTTTCGTCCACCCGCTGTCCAACCCCGGGGCTAAGGGGCTCTGCCCCGAAATGTTGGAGGTGGCCGAGGAGGCCGGCCGGGCCGGGGACTTTAACTTCGCCGCGGAGATCTACAGCTCCCAACTCGCAGACCTCCAGACACCGGACAGGGGCTTGTGTCTGAGGAAGGCCGACTCTCTCGCCCGCGCCGGGCGGGTTTCCGAGGCCCTGGACTCGTACTGCACAGCGGCCAGCCTCGGAAAACTGCGCCCGGAGGAGCTTCCCGTCCTGGTGGAAACCATCGCTCGGACTCTGCGCGAGAAAGAGTTGGACATCCCGGTGACGTCCGACGGGGAAGACGGGCTTCAAAACAACGGGGACAGCGAGGAGGGTGAAGCCCTGGACTTGTTTTCCTGTGGCCTCTGCAGGTGTCTGCTCCACGAGCCCACAACCGTGGAGTGCGGACACACTTTCTGCAAACGCTGCATCGAGGACGACTCCGTCAAAGATTGTATACACTGCAAACAAAACTGGAGCAATGAAGAGCGACTGCCGAACGGCCGACGACTCAACGTGGTTCTCAGCAGCCTGCTGGACAAACTGTTTGCAAAGGAGAGTAAAGCCAGAAAACTGTGGATCGAAGGAGAGCTTTCCTGGCAAACGCAGAAGCTCTCGGATGCCTTGGAGAAGTACGATGCAGCAGTGGACCTGGGTAAGAGTGCACAGCAAACACACATATTTCATGTACCCGGTTGTTGTTGTTGTTTTTTTTGTGTTAAATGGGAAAGATTGCAGTTCAAACTGTAGAGTTGTGCACAAGTGACCCAGTTTTTGCAGTCTAACTTCCCGGTGTCACCGACAGGCGGCGCCACTCCCACCTTTCTGGATTGCTCTGAAGTCAGGCGTTATATGACTCACGACCTTCATTACCTAAGTGGCACACATCTGATCTTCTGCTTTTCAGTGCCACATTCAAACCCCGCGGTCTATTTATGCTTTGCAGCGTTATCGTGCTTCCATAGAGCTGCTATGAGGAAGTAACGTATGTGCAGTTCTCTGGACGACAAGTCCTCTGTTGTTTGATCTGTTTAATATCAACAAAATGTTGTTTTATTTTCCGAGTGCTAAATGCATGAATGCGTTCCTTAGCTGTGACAGACTGGCTCGCACATCAGCCTCACCCCTCCCCTTCCTGGGTATGTTTCATAAGCTGTTTTGGATAACATTTGGGGAAAAGTAATGGTCATGAGCTATATGTAGCTTATACTACATTAGAAAAGTACTTGGTTTAAGACTTTAATTTGCTTTTAATTTAGAGTTGTTTAAGCACTTAAGCAGATGCTTCCCGAACAAAATACAGAACGTTCTGTAATATTAGCTCATTAAATAAAGTATGCCAGCGTGCTTCATTAATCATTGGCCAGGGCTTATCTCCTGTTTCACAGTTTGGCCTACTTATTAGAGGCATTTTTTAAGATTCATCTTCTGCCAAACCACCGGTTAGCTCAGGTATTCACTCATTTTGGTTCAGAACATTTTGAAATCGGAGCTCGGTAAACAGGAACATACACCGGTATACCAGTGGCACCATTTCAGATATTTCTCTCCCCAAATCAATATTAATTCACGCTTTCTGTCTTGGGAAGGACTCCGGGTGACAAGAGGGCAGAGTGCTTTCACAGCTTGGTCACTGCCAGCCTATGTTTTGCCAACAACGACGGCAGGCCTTCTGGTATCTGTGATGTAGGATGAGTGGAACGGACTCATCATTTCTGCAGAAATACACCTCTTGTCCAATGTTTGCCTTTTAAGGCAAATTCTTTTTCCCTGTGGTTGTAATCTGCCACTTGTCCTGATATGTCTAGTGTGTGAGGGAGCTAAATGAACAGGTGCAACATACAACCTACAGCCACAGCTTTTTCTTGTAGTTTTAGATTATTTATAGCAGAAATTTTAGGATTACATAAGTGATCAATATTCCCTAAAAATCAAAAAGAAATAAATTGTTGGAACTTTTCAGGAAGGAGAAAAGCAAAGGCATGATTAAAAAAAAGAAAGAAAAAAAAAGATATCCTTCCTGGGTACAAGGGTACTTTCTTGTGACTGCTCTTTCTAGATCTTTCCTACTTATTTTCTCTTGTGTTGCCAAACAACTGGTGAGAAGGTATGAGGGTTATGTAGGTCAGGAACAGTTTCTGTTAAAACACATCCAGCTCAATGAACTACCTTATTCCTCTTTCCACCATAGTTGCTCTAATACATTGCCACAATCATGCAGTGAACTCGATACAGTGAAGAATCCCTTCCAAGTTTATTTTGCTTCAGCGTACCTGTAAAGTGCAGCTGAGACAACTGGGACAGACTTGAACAATGCCGTCTTGTTTGGATTTGTTCTGCCTTTGAGGTCGACCAATAACTGTTGTAATTATGCCGTGTTGGCCCGTGATTACATCTCACACCCATAACCACTGACATTACTTCTGAGCCTTCTTTGTTTTCTAAAATCATAAAAACAAGTTGATGTATTGGCATAATGTTCACAGTGATCCCGTCTGTGTGTTTTTTTAGGACATTATTATGGATCAGATTACTGTTTGTTAACATAAGATTATGACTAGATATGAACCAAGACGTTTTTTTTTTTTTTTTAAGCCTTTGTAAATATCTGACGTTGTCCCACCCCTATTGATGGTTACAATAATAATTTTAAAAAAAAAGAAGAAATGTCAATTATGTGCACTGATGCAGTGGCAAAATACAGTAAACTAGGCAAATATACATCTGTAATTATTTTGGAGGAGTAGTGGTTGGTATCTGTAAAGCTTACATTGGCCAAAATCTTAACTGTGGATTAATCTGTAAGTACCCGATTAAAGTGAACACCTCCTCCTGTTTACATCGAGAAGACTGCAGCCCTTTTTCATCCAACTGCAGCATTTGGAGATTTAGAGCTACATGAAGAAAATGCAACACAGGGAAGTGTTATGTGACTTATTTTTGATGTATTTTTTTAATATCACGTGAACCTCCAGAAAGGTTAGAGCCATCCATACAACACAGAGTTGTAGATTCAGAGCCCCAGAAAATACCCGGGCGGGTTTCAGATTTACGTTTGTAACAACAGTGATGGTACTGCTTGTTAAATATGTCCTTTAGGCTTACCGCATGTGGGCACAAACAATTTTCATCTGCCAGAATTTATATGCAATACAACACACACAGGTACAAACTTTCCAAAAGACAGACCAAACTATGAATTCTGTGAACAGCTACACACTTTTGAAATAATATTAGATTGATAAAAATGAACTAGAAAAATCCGATGTAGGTGTAACGAAACTATGCTGATAGAAGCAGGTTTCTCTCGGTAGTGTTTCTGCATCATCTATTGGGGATGTGTACATATTTGTTGGTGTTTGGGCCGTTGTTTGGGCGGACCTCAGCTGACTCTGTTCAGGCTAGACGGTCTCTCTATGAGCGAGCCAGCTTGTTGGAAAATGGTTTCTCTAATTTCTTTCCAAAGAATCCAAAGTTCCAGCCACAAAGTGCCAAAAGGCAAAAACATGTTTTTCTTTTGAAGCTAAACCACTAAAGGTCATAAATTTAGTGAGCTCCAGAGAGACATTGTCCTGTGCACACTCGTTTGGTTTCATGATTAAAGCTACAAGACACCCACACAGACACTGAAATGTAAACATCTACTAAAAAAAAAAAAAAAAAAGAAAAGAAACGGTGAGAGCTAAACTCCTGCAGGACTTTTCTCCTGTTTCTTTGCAGTCTTGTTCAATTTTTAATAGTGTTCTGAAATCACGATTATTTATTAAGTATACATATTTATTATTTATTTGTTTATTTTTAACTGTCAGATGGGTTTTTACACTTTTCAAAATGTTATGATCAGCTGTTGATTAAACCCATGTCATCGAAGTGGTTTCAATACTCACCAGGCTGGACCTTGTGATGGCGGTGAGAGACGTCAGTGCAACACGGGCGCATAAACTGTGTAACATTTGCTAATGTGACGCACAGTTTGATCATTTGACCAGGCTTTACGTAAACAAGGCTAATTGTACTTGTCCCACTGGTCGGATTGATATCAGAGTAACTGGAGTCGCCATCGAAGTTACAAAGAGCTCTAACACGTGAAACCGGTCTTATGCCACATGTTACATTATTGCCCTACTTCTACCAGACCTTGAATAACCAGTCAATCCCCTGGAGCATTATCCCCCGAGCTGATGTGTGTTTTCCTGTGGTATGTAGTGCCCTCGTCAGGCAGACTGCTGTATCAGCGGGCTGAGCTGCACGTGGAGATGAGGAACTTCACCCAGGCAGTGCAAGATGCCAACAGCCTTTGTAGGATAAAACCTCTCTGGACAAAGGTGAGACACAAATTTAAAATTTGAAAATGAAATATGCTTGAGTCAGATGTAGACCCGGCATGCACGCTCAAGGCCTACTCTTGTTTTTTTCCCCATGAGGAAATCATTTGTTTTTACTATACAAATGATTGTTCATCTTTTCCTTGAATTGCATGTTGACAAGAATCAGTAAATGTATTTCCACTTCTGCCAGACGACCCGGTCTGCTGCAGGTTAACAGTTAACAGGCCAGCAGAGTACGCTTTCACTAAAATAACACAAACATGTGGAGAAATTGCTCAACAAGATCAACAAGCTTCTTCATATTCATTAGAAAATGAAACTGTGTGCTGACTGTTCTCCCAATAAGTTTCAAAGACAAACTTTTATTCATTTGTTTTTCATTAGTTTTTATTTTAAATTTAGTCGTAGTGTCATAAGACACACTCTGGATAGAAATACATTTTTATTAAGTAAATAAATAAAAAATAAAAAAGTGGAGGAGTTGGACTGTATTGAATGTGTAATTTCTTTTAATTTTAGGCCAAAATTTGGTCTATTTGCAAATGATCCCCAGTCTGAATATTAACTGCTTAGCTTAAAGGTAACCACCTTGGCATAAAGCAACAAAAACATTCTCTAGTCAGTCACATTACAACAGTTTCCAATGTATTAAATCGCAGTATGTTTTTTTACAATAGAAAGAACAAGATGCTGCAACTTGTAAATGTGTATCTTGGCAGTAGCTTTTGACATCCCATGGTAGAGATGTGGTCTCTGTCAGAGCAGCAGTAAAGTCATACCCAGTAGTTTGGATCCGCTCAACACGCGTGATTATGAGGTTGACTCTGTGTATTTGCACGTCACTGAGCGCCTTAATCACACTTATTTTCTTTATTTTAGGCTCACTGTCTGAAAGCCACGGCGCTGAGTAAAGCCGGCCGGAACGATGAGGCCTTGCAGGAGTACTTCCTGTGTGTTGCTCTGAAGCCTGACTGGACCAAAGTGAAACTGGAGGCTCAGAAGGTACGCCGGTTCCATTTGAATGTCTCATTTGCCTTCAAAAAGGACAATCATTTAAAAAAATTAAATAAATAACAAAACATATATCTCAATATTGTAATGAGTTTTGTTGGAAATAGACAACAGAGAAACAAAGAAGTTTCTATGTTTATTGATTCAGTGAGTCAGATAGCTGAGCTTTAAAAATACTGTCTCATAGTCTCGTATCGTCACAACAGTCGAGCCCAGTCCAGGATTTCTCGAGGTCATGCAAAACAAGATATGAAAAAGACAGCCAACTCTTTTGAAAGGTATAGAAATATCTGATGGTGGTCTTACAATAGTAATACAAATCATAATCATAATAATAATGTCTTGATATAACATGTTCATATACCTTTTGATGCACATACAACATTAACACCGATCCCAATATATCTGTGATCGGCCTAAATCAGATGATGAACTCGGCCAACCAATAACTCACTCAGGATATCGGGCAGAATCCTTAAAACTACTTTTTATGGGAAAATAATAATAATAAAACCCAATAATAATTGCCTTACAACTAAAAAAAACCTTTTAATTTCTAAAATAAATGTAGTGAGTGCTGTTGGTAAATTTTACAATGCATAGTGTGGCTGCTGTTGCATCTATTCAGAGAAATAGAGAAAGGACACACATTCAAGTACAGACAAGTCTGAGTCATCAGTGGCACTTGTTTATTCTTATGTGCGTGGGTTGTGAACATGAATCGAGTGCTTTGTCCTGTTTTATTCTGCAGGTCCTTAGCGAGCTCTTCAACTCCGTGTTTGACAATGAGGATCTGCCAACGCCGCTGCACCCTCTGCAGGGGGGGTTGGCCACCCGGCTCATCAAACCCCCGGCCCTGCTCAGGTCCCTGAGGCCGCTCACGCAGAAACCGGGATCCTCCTCACAGGTTACTACACACACACACACACACACACACACACACACACACACACACACACACACACACACACACACACACACACACACACACACACACACAAAAGGTACACAAGTTGTTGGACAGTTTATATTTGAGCACATTTTACCGAGTGTATTTTGACCGCTGCACATGTGCAACAAGCAACAGTAATATCTTAGTTTGTACTCAACATTTGAAGGTAAACTGTTACTTTTGTGCTAACCTATATCTATAACACGTATTAAGTTGCAAATGTATGCATTTGAAATGAATAATTACTTCTTTTTTTTTGTCATATCGGTGAGAATATTGTCATCGCAGAAATACTGCTGAAATGTTGTGATATTATTTCAGGACCACATCATCCACCCCATTATTTGAACTCCAGTAATCTGAATGCACTTCAGCGTCTCAAAGGGTCATTTTCCACATTTGCAAAGTATAACATTTCATTTGAGACATATAGAAAAATGTATTGTGTCTTGATACATGGACACTTTTCAACATGTTGAATGAAGGTCCCGTCAAAATGATCATCCCTTTATAATACTCCCTGCCTAACACGCTTACCGGTGTGTCTCTCTCTCTCTCTCTCTCTCTCTCTCTCTCTCTGTGTGTGTGTGTGTGTGTGTGTGTGTGTGTGTGTGTGTGTGTGTGTGTGTGTGTGTGTGTGTGTGTGTGTGTGTGTGTGTGTGTGTGTGTGTGTGTGTGTGTGCGTGCGTGTGCGTGTGCGCGCGTCTCTTTATCCAGGACTCGGAATTCAGTGCAAGTAAAAGTGCTCCAGTGGACGACTCGTCCTCCAGACTCTGTGTCCTGTCTCCTGGTAAATCGGACCCAGCTGCAAGGGAGGGCAGCACCAAGAGCCTGTCCCACGTTTTAGCTGCACTGCCAGCACCCCCCAGTGGCCTTAAGAGGAAACACAGCAGCGACAGACCTTCGGCAACCTTCAACCCCCCCTCCAAACTTCTCAGACCTAGTGAGTTTGCGTTGCAATTTCAAACTAAATTATTCAGCCTTTACAAGACAACCAATCCACATCCAGTAATAATCCATAACTATCCCATCACTGCCTCCAATTCAATGACTTTATTGTAATGTAATATTGACTATATTTGAGTGGTGTCACTGATGAGGTGCCACTTTATCTTTAAGCTTTAGTTTTTTTTTGTTTTTTTTTCTAAGGTTGTTTAATGTATCAACCAGTGCAGACTACCAATCAGTAAAATAAATCATTAAAGGTTGTCGACAATCATTAGCAATGACCCAGTGAATGCAGGAAACGGTACAAGTAGTACAAGGACCGACTTTCTTCACTGAGTATTGTGTCATTAAGTTGATGGAAATGCCCTTTTTGGCTGTAACGGTTAAATGCTGCGTCATCCTGTGATCTGCCTGCATGTTTGGTACTATTCTTGCCAGAAAACATCATGTTCACTGTCAGTGCAGCTTTTTAATCTACACCAAAATTGTTGTTTTGATCTGCTTTGAAATTGACCAAATAGCTAAAATTGTATTAGTTTTATTTTACTAGTCGATCAGTTCCGTTTATATGTAATTCTGTCATTTATTATTTTTAAATGACTTTGAAAATGACTGCTGTGATCTGAACCTCATTATAATCACAATACGATTCCAATAAATGGTTATTACAAGATGGATAAATCCTGGTCATTTTTGCTTACGCAACAAACAAAAAAATCAATTATGTAATGCGACTTTCGTGTGAGTCAAAAAAAAAAAAAAAGAAGAGGATAGGACACCAAACTGTGGTTTTAAAATGACCTCGAACGCTTCACGCGTGGATTGTACAGCACACACGAGAAGCCGGGCTGATTTGTGGTTTTGTCACGCAGACGAGGCGACCGGCTGTCAGACGGCTGCAGTTTGTGGAGGGAGGACGTTCCCTGCTGAGCTGCTGGACAGCGGAGACATGGAGTGTTCGCTCTGCATGAGGTGACTACACACAGTCCCACACACGGAAACCTGCACTTACACTTCTCACGACTAAGAGCAAAAATATACCTGCTAAGTGTTATCGACTGCGTCATGACCACGTGTATGTGCGTACGGTCAGGATATCTGGCTCGGTGGTAGCAGGTGCAGCATGTTGGCGTTGGGTTGTGAGCTCGTGGTCGTTTGTCCTCCAGATTGTTCTATGAGCCCGTGGCCACTCCCTGTGGACACACCTTCTGCCTCAAATGTCTGGAGCGCTGCCTGGACCACAACCCCAACTGCCCCCTGTGCAAGGAGAATATGTCTGAGGTACACACCCATATTTTATACGGTCCAAATACTCATTATTCAAAACGGGATGCCACCGCTTGATAAAAGTTCATCATTTCTCTGTGAAAAACACCAAAGTTTTCTGGTTCTAAAATGTGAGCATTTTTGTTGTTTTTTTTGTTCTCTGTTTTATGTCATTGTAAAAGTAATATCGTAGAAGTACGGACTGTTTATTGGACAAAAATAATTTGGTTTGTAGTGACTGTTTTCATTGTGTTTTGTTGGCTAAAGAATTATTACATTGAATCAAGAACATTTTGACAGATTAAATGACGGTAAACAACGAGGTAGTATGGTGGAAATAGCACATTCATGGTCTTTTGCGTGTTGTTATTACAGTATCTGGCCACCAGGGGTTACAGCAAGACCCTGCTGATGGAGGAGATCCTTCAGCGTTACCTAGGAGATGAGCTGGCGGAGAGGAAGAAAATCCATGAAGAGGAGATGAAGGAGCTGTCCAAGTCAGTTTGAATTTGAATTGAGTTTTTTGGGGGGGATATTAGTCACTGCTCATGTTTATGCTTTGTATTGCTTTGACTGAATGTTGTTTTGGCTTTCTTTCAATTTGGATTTCTTGCTTAATTTGTTTTGATTCGCTTAATTGTTTCAAGTGTGTCCGATTTGCTTTATTTCTGCCTGATGTTGCGCTGCACTCTGGTCAATCTGAGATATATAAATGTGCATTATAAATGACGTGACTCTGCACGCATAAAATGAGACATTGTCAATATCGAAACCTTTCCGATGCACATGAAACACCGGTGACACCGACCTCTCTGCTCTGTGTTGCAGCTTGAACCAGGGAGTGCCCATCTTCGTGTGCACCATGGCCTTCCCCACCATCCCCTGCCCGCTGCACGTGTTTGAGCCACGCTACCGCCTCATGATTCGCCGCTCGATGGAGACCGGCACCAAGCAGTTCGGCATGTGCATAGCCGATGAGCTCAAAGGCTTTGCCGACTACGGCTGCATGCTGCAGGTGAGTTTGTGTCTGGAGCTCAAACGAGACGTTACAGACTCAGACTTTTTGTTGTTGTTGTTGTTGTTGTTGTTGTTGTTCATCTCACCCTGCTTCATGCAGTCAACGGAGAGATTCTGTCAGTGTAAACACGAGATAAACTGTTTCAGGTGCAAGATGTGAAGTTCTTTCCCGACGGCCGTTCGGTGGTCGATACCATCGGAGTGTCGCGGTTTAAGGTCCTCAGCCATGCTCAGAGAGACGGCTACAACACGGCTAAGGTCGAGTACCTGGAGGACAAGAAGGTGAGCTCGCAGCAGACGCAGGACAAAACGTCCTCTTTTTTCATGCTCGTCGTCGATGCTTATCACTGTGTGCGCTGCATGCCGTCTTTCCTCTGATCTGATTTAGTTTTGTTTGTTTTAGTCGAAAATAAAAGCTCTCCGTGTGTTCAGGTGCAGGGGAATGAGCTGGTGGAGCTTCTGAAGCTGCATGACTCTGTGTACGATCAGGCCAACAGCTGGTTCACCTCCCTGAAAGACAACATGAAGAGTCAGATACTCAGCCACTTCGGACATCTGCCCAGCAAAGACCCGGACCCGCAGGTCAGAAAACACCCGGTGCCACAGTTTCACGCATTTGTTTTAAACGTCAGTACAGACAAATAAATGATGACACAAGATCGCTAATTGACTGATATCTGCTGAAACTGCTTTAAAAACACCGATTGCAGCCTTCAGCGCAAAGATTATGTTGTAAAGAGAGCCACTAAATTCAGATTCATTTCAGATTTTTGTTTTCTTTTTGGGGATACTTAACAAATAGTAGACCTGATTTATTCAAAAAATAAAAAATGTATCATTTTGTTGCGTAGCTAAGACTAAACTCTCATACTAACTTAAAGTGTGAGCAGCAACCCTCCGTGTCCACTCAGTGTCGCGGCGTTAAAGCTGCAGTCCTCGGCAGAGCAGCGGCGGCGGCGTTCAGCTGTGAGGAGACTTCTGGCCGTAACTGTCGCTCTCCACTCAAACCCTCTCTGCTGCGCCGGCTTTCCTGTTTCCTGTTCTCACACTGACAACAGATCTGAGTCTCTGCGCGGCAAACACGGTGAATGCCACACCGAGTCAATGGAAAGCTGTGAACAAACACATTCGCCCCGTAGTTGTTCTGGGTGACAAATCCAGCGATCCAGAGTCGTACGTCTCCTCTTCGGTCACAAACAAAGACGGGAACGCTGAAGAACCTGCCGAGTTAGCAAGTTACTCCGACAGTAACGGACCCGCACGCGCAGAAGAAATGTCTGCGCAGTCAGTCGGGGAACTCGACCGCCTGTTTGTGACTAAAAACAGACGAATTTGGGAGCGCGAGTACACTTGGCATTGTGTGAGAAAGCCGGCTCATCAGATGAAAGGAGAGACAGCTGACACGTGTTCCTTCCAAACTTCGACCCGAGCTCTCTGTTCAGTCCCTCCGGGTTCTTGCAAAAGTTGTTTTGTGGTTGTTTACAATCGAATATACTCGAGTTTGCGGCAGCTTTTGCAGTCAAATTGCAGGAATTGGTGTCGCGTAATACAGAGCATCATATCTAAATCACTTCCAATGATAATACGCATACTGCACATCACCGAAATACCAGGAGATATTGATCTTGTTTTTAACCATGACCTTAAAGTTAAAAAAAATATATATATATCATTTGGTCTTAAAAGTGACAAAATATTACAAAACAGTCCGATGTAAATATAAATCAATTTAATACATAAAGGCCACATCTTCTGGAAAAATAACGGCTTTAAGTGCTTTTTAAATAGTATTGATTCAATACACACTGTATGCACTGAAGAAAAGTGGCATCTCTTGTAACTGCAAGGGCGCGTAAACTCATGTCATTTATCACAGACGGTATGATTAGACTGATGAAGGGAAGTGTGATGATTGGCGGCCAGATTCAAATTACAAGACCATATTTCCCACAAACTGTGTCGCCTTTGGTTTTGCTGTTTCATCCTGCCGACAGCAGGTCCTCAAACTAAGGACCTTTAAATGTGGACAAATTGTTATTTTGCAAAATAGCAAGCGCCAGCAAATATTGTGGAGATTGGTTAAATGCGTAATGATTATTGCGTTTGCAAGATTACGATTTCCTGGAGTGACTGCTCTCGTCTTCATCACTGCTTCAGTGTTCCCCCGCGGCCTTTGATAGTTCGTACAGAATGCCGTCACACATGGCTGATTTAAGCCTTAAATTGCTTTAAAAAAAAAGAAAAAAAGAAAGTGTTCTCGAACATGTTGTGGTGACCCTTTAATACGAAGCAGAACATAAATACAAATGTCCAAAATATGAAGTCATTTTCTACGTCTGTAATCATCTGGCGGAGCCTCGTGGTGTCCCGACGCCGGGCAGACACGCTTCAACCGCTGACCAGTCCCAAGAAAACATACTTCCATGCTGGGAAGCCACAGAAATGTGATGTTGTTTGGAAGCCGTTTTGTAATGATTCCTCGCAGGGACACGCTCGCTCTGAAGCCGAGTGGTCGGTGAAGGTTTTCTGATGCTGCCGTCAAACTTGAGTTTAACCCCACGTAATGCGTCTCGTCCCCCTGCAGGCCAGTCCCAGCGGTCCTCCGTGGTGCTGGTGGCTGCTCGCCGTCCTTCCGCTGGAGAACCGAGCCCAGCTCACCATCCTGGCCATGACCTCCCTCAGGGACCGCCTCATTGCCATCCGAAGGGTCCTCATCTTTGTCACTCGCAAGAGGCCGCGGTGATTTGAGGAGCTGCTCGGGAGGACCACTCTGACACCTATGCACCTCGGAAAAGAGTTCGTTCGTTCATTTGTTCGCGCGGCCGTTCGCCGACCGACTCGTTGACTAATTCCAACATGCGTTCACTCGTTCTTTCACACGTCCGCCCCCTCATCAGTCCACTCTCAGACGCTCGCCATCTCCTGAGTGGGTCGGGTGGCCTTTCTGGAGAACAAGTGTCCGCCGCGAGCGTCGGGTCGGTCAGGGTGCCGGTTTGAGGGGAATTTCTGGTTTCTCATCTGCGTGTTTATCCAGAAATCTCCCCCTCCCCCCTCCCTCTCTCCCTCCGTCCGTCCCTCCCTCCCTCCCCCTCCCTCTCTCCCTCCCTCTTCCCTCCCCCAGACGCGACACGTCTCTGAAGGAGACGTCGCACCTCGTGTTGAGTTTGAGGGAAAATCAGCCAGTTTCACTGGGACACTTTGATCAGAGTCAGTTTTTGGTGTTTTGCAGGACTCTCTGTTATGAAGGAAACAAAACAAACTGTCATCCCAAAAAGCATCAGGCTCAAGAGGAATTCATGTCTGTCCACATAAACAGAGCAGTATTTAACAGAAGCCGGCCGGCCGCGCCGCCTCCCGCGTTCACAACTCTCGACTGTACAGATGGAGAGTGACAACAAAACAATTCACCCACTGAAATATGAAGGAAAACCACGCGGCATGACGGCAACGCACAAGTGAATGTACCAGCCAGACTGTAGTATGTTGAGGTTTTCCCCTTTTTTTGTTGTTGTTGTTGTTTCTTTTCTTTTGCTCCTTGCTACATTTACAGAAAATAGGTCAGTTGAGGTACGCAGGAGATGAGATTCCTGAGATGGCGTGACGACAACGACGACGTACGTCTGCTGCCTCGGAGGGGCGGCGGCGGCCACGGACCTCGGATCACCTGCGACAAAGCACACGGGGCGTCCCAACGGTCGCTGTGTTCGTCGCGCCCAAAACGTCCTCCGCTTGTCCTGCAAAGAGGTTCAACGTTAAGAATAAAGATGAAACACAAGCGGAGCTGTCACGCAAACACCCAACTGCATCTAGGAAACGCAAAACGCATCCTGGCAGATATGATCTGGAACTTCATGTCCTACTGTAGCACATCTCTGGGACTTAGTTTTAGGAGTTGATTGTGTATTTTCATGTTGATTTTGTTTCTCTTTCTGCTATGCCCTTAGGTGTACGTGTATAATGAAATCTTAATTTGGGTGATTTCAATGTATATCAATGTAACTGAGGCCTTTTGATGTTTTACTAAAGGAGCATTTCAACCTCTCTCTCTGTCCCTGTCTCTCTTTCTGTCCTTTCCTCTCTCAGTTCGTTTACATGCACACTGTAAACCAATTCCACCGCTCTGGAATTTTGTTGTAAACAATTAGATATGTTAATGTTTTTTTTTCTCACCAAAACACTTTGTGTGCTCGCAGGCCGGACAAATGCGTCGAATCATTTTGTTGTTGTTTTTTTTGTTCCCAAAATCTTTTACCCTTCATTGTTTCCTCTTTCTTTCTCTTTTACTGGCACCACACGGTGTCACTTGTTAATCACCAACTATTCATTTGAAAAGCTTGAAATTGTGTCACAATAATAACCCTGTACGGGGTATTTAATGACCCCAAACTCACATGGTGTTGTGTGGCCCCTGGTTCTGTTTGGATCCGGTGTCACGACCACAGAGGTGATCCAGTACAAGTTTCAAGCTCTTCCTCTGATCAGTAATTAGCAGTAACATGTACAACATGTCTAGAAACGTGAGCGGCTGGCCAGCTGATGTGCGCAGTAAAACTAGCGGTATTTTCCAAACAGTTTTGCAAATGAGGAATCAATTTGTTTTGGTGAGAACCTTGAATGTAAAGTGTTTAAAAGAAAATCCCAGCGTACCTTTAAATGTCCGGACGGAGTCTTAACTGCCGGTGAATGATGCTGATGATGATGATGATGATGATGATGATGGCGGCCTACATGCAGCCATCTCTGCAAAGTGTTTACAAGCTGCAGTAACTGTGTGAAGTGTGTTCTGCACCAATGAACTTGAAGCTGGTTGTGTTTGTTTTCACGGACAGCTGTGGGTCATAATTGTGTTATTAGTGTGCATTTAAATGCATCGTTTCCTCTGTATAATTCTGTCCTTCCAAAATGTTCGTGACTCCACGGCAGGCACTCGCTCTCTGCTCGGGAGCGGTGTGTTCACAACATGCTGCATTTCCCTGGTATATTTGTAAAGGGAGCTCTTATACCTGTTTTTTATCGCAAATAAAGAAAAACACATTCAGTCGTGGCTTCCTGTTTCTCAGCTGCTGTTTCATATTCTGCAAGTTTTGTTGATTTGCTATCCTTTGAGAGTGATGTAGATGAAAAGGTTTCAGTACTGTATGTGCAAGTTTGATATTGGGGGGGGGGGGCATATTTCCTTAATTTGATATCATTGGAGCTTCAGGCTGGAAGAGGAGGACTCCAGACAGACGTTTTGGTTCTGTGGTATGTCTTCTGTCCATCCTGAGAGGAAACGAACCCCGAGACATCCCTGAGCAGAGGGCAGCTCTCACTTCCACACTTTATGAGACTGCAGCATTTAGACTGAAGTCTAGACACTGAGCAACATTTAGACTGAAGTCTAGACACTGAGTAACATTTAGACTGAAGTCTAGACACTGAGCAACATTTAGACTGAAGTCTAGACACTGAGCAACATTTAGACTGAAGTCTAGACACTGAGCAACATTTAGACTGAAGTCTAGACACTGAGTAACATTTAGACTGAAGTCTAGACACTGAGCAACATTTAGACTGAAGTCTAGACACTGAGCAACATTTAGACTGAAGTCTAGACACTGAGCAACATTTAGACTGAAGTCTAGACACTGAGTAACATTTAGACTGAAGTCTAGACACTGAGTAACATTTAGACTGAAGTCTAGACACTGAGTAACATTTAGACTGAAGTCTAGACACTGAGTAACATTTAGACTGAAGTCTAGACACTGAGTAACATTTAGACTGAAGTCTAGACACTGAGTAACATTTAGACTGAAGTCTAGACACTGAGCAACATTTAGACTGAAGTCTAGACACTGAGTAACATTTAGACTGAAGTCTAGACACTGAGCAACATTTAGACTGAAGTCTAGACACTGAGCAACATTTAGACTGAAGTCTAGACACTGAGCAACATTTAGACTGAAGTCTAGACACTGAGTAACATTTAGACTGAAGTCTAGACACTGAGTAACATTTAGACTGAAGTCTAGACACTGAGTAACATTTAGACTTCAGTCTAGACACTGAGTAACATTTAGACTGAAGTCTAGACACTGAGCAACATTTAGACTGAAGTCTAGACACTGAGCAACATTTAGACTGAAGTCTAGACGCTGAGTAACATTTAGACTGAAGTCTAGACACTGAGCAACATTTAGACTGAAGTCTAGACACTGAGTAACATTTAGACTGAAGTCTAGACACTGAGTAACATTTAGACTGAAGTCTAGACACTGAGTAACATTTAGACTTCAGTCTAGACACTGAGTAACATTTAGACTGAAGTCTAGACACTGAGCAACATTTAGACTGAAGTCTAGACACTGAGTAACATTTAGACTGAAGTCTAGACACTGAGCAACATTTAGACTGAAGTCTAGACACTGAGCAACATTTAGACTGAAGTCTAGACACTGAGCAACATTTAGACTGAAGTCTAGACGCTGAGTAACATTTAGACTGAAGTCTAGACACTGAGCAACATTTAGACTGAAGTCTAGACACTGAGCAACATTTAGACTGAAGTCTAGACACTGAGTAACATTTAGACTGAAGTCTAGACACTGAGTAACATTTAGACTGAAGTCTAGACACTGAGCATCTTCCTGTTGTTTTCCTCCTCCACTCCGCCACTGAAGATGTTTTATATAGTCTGCACAGTGTGACTGTTGCTAGGCAAAGGGAATTTTGGAAGATTTCTCCCTTGTTCCGTGCCTGGCTGTGGGCTGCAGTAGCACCTCTAGGCCACAGGGGGGCAGTGCTTGTCAGTGAAAGAGCGGGTTGGGTGAATCATGGGGGCATTGAGTTCATCTGCAGAGCTCAAACTGAGAGGAGAGAGGAGGCTGAGAAATATACCAACACCATCAACATTCATCGTGTTTCGGCATCACTTGGCTGTTGCACAAGAAGCACAACGAAGGAAGATCCTGCAACATTTCTACCAGAAAAACACCATTGTTTATCTACAATGGAAAAATGATGTGAGAAAACCTCTAATTCAGTGAGAAGAATGCCTTCTTGATCTCACAAAAGTACAGGTAACATGAGGAAGATGGAATTTTCCCCTTTGCATACACGTTTCTACATGCATCCCAATTGTAGCCTGACTGAACACAAAGTACAGGGCTCGGTCGCGTGTCGAGGTTCACCATTAAACCTTAAGCGGATGCTTTCTGCTCAGGGAAGCATCTCTTGGAGTTTATTTCATTTATGTCGGTGAACATTTGTGTTCTTTCAGAAGCTTTCCAAGTGAACAGGCTGCCAGCAGTGCAGGACTGATGTCATGTTGTTGGTTCAAACCAGCTGCCAACCCACCTACTGTATAACCCACCTGCTGGGACTGTGGTTCAGATCACTGAGGCGAGCAGGAGGGCTCTGTCGGTCTGTCCTTCTGCGCTTTGATGCAAATCCAAGATCCAAAATGTCTCAACAGCTTCGGGACAGACGACCGTGAAATCTGATGTTATTCACTGCGGAAAATGTCTGTCACCATAATGACAACCCGATTTTCCAGTGAGCTGCACTTTGGTTCATTCCAAACTGAAAGGTAACAGCATTGATTGGTTGGACTGAATGCTTGCTTACTCCCCCCCCCCACTTCTGTCTCTACCATCAACATCTGTACACTAAATATATCAGCATCTGATGAGCTCATTCATGCTCTCCAGTGGATGAACCCTTCTCATTTTGGACGCTTTCCTCGTGCGCCACCTTCAGGGCAAAGTGATAAACACACATAAGAAATAGACTGAAGAGTGTGGAAGTATTATTTGTAGAACACATTTATGGTCAAGTTGTGAGTTTTCCTCGAAGGAGCAGTGAAGTGAAATTGGTCTATCAACTGTTGTAACAATCGATGCGCTAGTTTTGTCTGTTTCCTCCTTTTATTTTAAAAGGGGGCGAAACTAGCAGCCCAGATTTAAGGCAACGGCATGGACCACATTTCCCACCCGACAGGAGGAGAAAGCTTGAACTGCTGCTCCTCATACGGAAGCTTTGCATCCTCATGAGTGTTTGTTAAGGGAAAGTTATCTGAGCACCGCCCTGCTTCTCTCTCACACACTAACACACCTTCAGGTGCTCCAGGGAATCAGGGCAGACGCTGTCCAGGAACAACTGCTTCATCTTAATCCTGCTTTTAAAATGAAACACACACACACACACACACACACACACACACACACACACACACACACACACACACACACACACACACACACACACACACACACACACACACACACACACACACACTTACAGCTTCCACCAACAGGTACAGACCAAAGCAGGAAAAAGGAAGCAGTTGCATATCGAACACAAACAGAAAGTGTTTATTCAATGTTCCAGAACCTAAGACGCACAAAAGAGGAAGAAGACACAGGATTAATTTGATTTATTTTCCAGAAATGTGTGTCTGCCTGTAAAAAAAACAACAACATGTCTTCATCAGAGGAAGATGACACAGTGGTGTTACAGATGTTTGAGTTGCCTCATCTCAAGATAAAAGCTCTCTTTTGGACACGTTGTGGGTGTGGCTAATGCCTTGCCAGTGCCATATTGCCACAAAGTATAAATGACATCATCAAAAACAAACAAATGTGAAAGCCAAGAAAACCTCATTGAGAGGCTTTCACTCAGACAGTTTATGGGGTATTGAAGTTCACCAAGAGGACGTGATGCTGAAATAAAACTGCTTAGCAGGCAACAGTCTGCGCTGGATGTTAAACAGAGTCTCTCAGCTTTGTTACACAAATGCTGTTATATTCAAGTTGACCATTTTTTTGATCAAAGATCAAAAAAAATAATTATGTTGAGATGAAGTCAGGAATTTCAGTAACAGATACCTTAAAACATCAGTAAATGTATGACTAGAGATAAGAGATTAAATAAAAACACTTTGGTTTTATCATTTGAGCAAAGATTTGTCCTCAACTTTCTAAACAGTTTCTCAGTTTGCAGGTATAAAACTCAGACTGGTCCTCATCAAGATACAAACGCAAGAAGCCAACATGCACATTTAGAGGTCATTTGTACTATACCTGCCTCTGTAAGTGACCTGGTTGGTCTCTGTTTGACCTGATTGACAGCTGTGGTTGTTGACCCATTGTGTTTGTTTATTGTGTGTGTGAGCACTCTAATATTACAAATATGAATGTAATGTCATTCACCTGGAAGGTGTGTATCTGTGGCAGTGGGTGTGTATGACAGAGATTAACCCTCATTGTTGCTACTTTCAGGTTCAGCCAGGTTTGTTGAAGACTTCTGCTCGACAGTACTCATTTTATTTATCATGTTATTCAGCAGTAACTGGACAAAGGAATAAGGAACTTATAAAGAGAGAGGAAAGCTTAATATTTGAATGTTTGGATTTTAGAAATGAATTAAATTGAACTTAAATTGGTCCAAAATGCGGCTCATTATAATTGTATTACTAGTCTGAGTTGTTCCTTTGTGTAACAGCAGCTGCGATCTTGACCAGAACAGACATGAATGATGGAAATTGAAGTTGTTAAAGGAGTCAAAAATGAAAATAACCGACTTAACACTTAACAAATCTAAACACTAACCATCAAAAGGAGATAGAACGATTCAGTGTAACACAGAGCATGCGTGTACTTCCAGATCCAGAATAAACGCAGTAATTTAGACGTTCATACAGCCTGAAATCCCTGAAATATCCCTCCTATAGATAAAAGCAGGGCACACCCAGTGGCTGACACTTTGATGTCTCTGGATCTCCTTCCCCTCTCCACCTTCAAAGGCAAGACTCACTCAAGTGGACAGATTCAAGTTCAAGTTTTAGTGCAGCAGTTCTTACAGTATGGCACAATGATGTAGTTCAGATTAGCTGCTTTAGTTATTAATATGAACTATTAACTAATATATTATTTTAGTTATTAAAAGTAATTCTTGTCTTCTGATGTCATTTTATTTTGTTTCATACTTTTGCTTTTTTATGTTACTGCCTGTTAATTGTTTGCAAAATCTGTGAACTATTGCTTTTCAAAAGAATCTCGCAATCAAAAGAATTTGTTAATAATAAAAAAAAATGACACAAGTAATAAGCCTCATGCATGTGTGTTGCTGTGCACATACTGTATGTGCTGGTAATTAGCATATGTGTCCTGCTCTGTCCCAGTTTAATGACTCTGAAGTCCTGTGGTCTCTCTTCCACATGTGCCAACAGATGTTCTTTCTTTTGGTCTTTGCGGATTGCAAAATTAAAGTGAGTGCAGCAGTGATATAAGCTTTAACATCTGGACAACAGCATCACGAACAGGGTATTACAGTCCTGTGGAACAGAAAAGAAAACGTTACAGCAGAGGAGAAACTAAGAAAAGGTTCAAGAGAGGTTGATGATGTAGGAGAAGAAATCTGCTGTGCAATCATGTAGACACTAAAGCACTGTAAATGACTGCACAGCACACTGTTGGAGAGAAGACACACAAATAGATCATCTCTGTTGATTCTGATGGTCTTTACGTTTTCACACCGGCTGGCTTCTGCTCGGTTTTCTACCACAAACCAAAGTATTGGGCAAATGAAATGTTGATCTAACGACGGTGTTCGAGGAAAATTTACAGGATCTCTCAAATGCTAAATTTTCAACCTCATTACGGCGCCAGAAAACAAGGAAAGAAAAAGGCATTTAAAAAGTAGCATTCAACCGATTCATGTCTGCAGCAAGTCTCGTGGCAATCAAGTCAATAACTGTTGATGTCCTGTTTTAGTCTGTGCAAAGGTGATGAACTAATCTACCAACAGATCGATATTGCTGCAATAGAGGCTGAAAATCAGAAAAATGCATCCACCTATCCAGCTCACTCAAAAACAACAAAAGACCTTGAAGAAGACTATTGAAACTACAGAGTAGTACAAGAATGAAAGTGCAAGAGGTAGTGTCATTTATTTCAGACAGTATCTGATTTAACCTCAAGCATCATCAGTCGTGGGGGGCAGACTGGTGGTTTTGTACTGCCGCGTGTCATAAGTTGTGGAAATTCAAAATCACACCGGTCCACAAATTCATCTACAGCTTCGTTTGAACAGGAGGATGCTGATATCGCCGTCACGTGACCTGTTGTCAGCCTGCAGCATGTGTCTGGTGTATGAGTGCTGAAGAGAGGGCAGCTGACAGGTACTGTGACAGCGATGGCAGCAGCACATAATGCAGTCGGTACTGCAGCACTGAAATATTTACCACTGTTTCCATTTCACATGCTCTAATTGCACTGCGTCCGTCTCTGATGGAGAAATGGAGGCGGAGATCCAAACAAAGGAGACAAAATGAGTTCAGGTAAATACAGTATACTGAAAGATTAAATGCTGATGAAGATGGTACCTCATCATCTCAAATCGGGGTCTAACTCTATCTCATGTTTTGGATGTCTCAGTTGAAGATACTGTTTCCTTTAAACTTATCACATGGTTTCATTTGAATTATTTGTCAAATCGTATCATTCTTCGTCTCCACATAATCACCCCGTCTCGTTGGAGGAGCCCAACTTCTAGGTTAGGAAACCGTGGAGGAGGCCAGTAAAGCGTGCGCAGCTGCAGCAGTGATTGGTGTATCAGTGTAATCCAATCATGTCATATGTATTCATATATTATATTATTCTGCACAACTACTACTTTCACTGAGCATATATTTGACATATATGTTTCTGATAAGACATGTCAACTTAATGTTATCTTGACCATCAAAAATTGTCACCAGAATCATCTCAATATGAGCAGTCACAGTTTTTATGGTGCGCATTTGGTATCTTTGTATTTCCAATTTAAAGTTATATTTTTTAAAATTGCTCTCAGCTGCTGTTGTGTAGCTACAGTGGCTAAGGCTCTGGCTGTAGATGTGAATTTAACATTAGAAATCTATTTTACAAGGTGCTTATAGTTCTGAAAAGTGAAGCCAATATGGATGTCTTAAAGTGCAATACCACCGAGGGCCACTAGGGGCGAGCGCCAAAAAAAAAACACCCTGGACTCTCATTCAAAGTCAAAACATCTGGTGGTCCTTCTGAAAATAACTCCATCAATAATAACATATAACGTCACTCTACAAACCGCCAATAGGTGATTATATCATTGTGGTTTCTTTTCAAATGAAAAGCCCTCTAGCGTTTTATTAGACAGAAACACGTAATGTCTTAAAAAGGCTTTTACTGTGATTCATTTGCAGGAGTGTGTTTTGACCGAGGTCGGACAGTCGCGTGTCAATAATCTAAAACAAATCAGAATTCTCTTGTTAGCTTTATTAAATTAAAGCAATAGGAATATACATTATTGACTTGCCCACTTAGGAGAAGTGGTTAAACCTTAGAAACGAGCCGTCAGCGCCCCCATACGTGCCCACGCTCAGATACTTCAACAAATAGCACTACACCCCTGATTTGGCTCCAAAAAAAGCCCAAGATGCCAGATGTTGGCCTGGTGGCAGGCTGGAGGCTCCGGACAGCAGTCAACAAACCAATGAGTGACTCTGTGTGTTGCCACTTGATGATTATATCTAAACTAATGAAAACATGATGAATATTATATTCAAATTCTTAGGATAGATTCCTCTAAATCTAACACTTTTAAAGTGTACATTCACTTCAAGGTGTGCTGTTTGTCTTTCTTCCCTCTGTCAGGGGAAGCAGTGCTCAGCAGTGATTTGCTGGTGGGCGTGAGGGGGCACCTTCTGCTCACGGCCCCCAAAACGTCTCGGTCTGTCCCTGTTAGAGATAGAGAGGGAAAATGGGCGGAGAATGAAGAGAGAGAGAGAGAGAGAGGGGGACAGAGAGACATATGGACAGACAGCGAGAGAGGGAGGGTGGAGATTACAGGCAGAGAGGCATCCACACCAACGGGGAGAGAGAGAGAGAGAGAGAGAGAGAGAGAGAGAGAGAGGGTGGAGATTACAGGCAGAGAGGCATCCACACCAACGGGGAGAGAGAGAGAGAGAGAGGGAGAGAGAGAGGGAGGGCAGGCAGGGCTCCGGCAGTTGGTCGGTATGTAGCAGCGGCGGAGGAGCTTCTGTCTGGGACTACAAAGAGGGAAAAACGCGGCTTGGATAGAAAAATATCTGCAGCGGGATTAAAACTAAATCCACAGGAGGATGAGACACGCTCCGTGCCTCTGAAGGAGACTTAAACTACGCTGTTATTCCGCTAATTTATCACCGTTTTTACGAAAATGGCGAACGACTCTCCGGCCAAAAGTCTGGTGGATATAGACCTGGCATCTCTGAGGGTGAGAGCGCGTCACAGACATCTTCACACTCGCGTTGATCTTTTCACGTTTAGAAATACAAATGTAACCATTGCAGTGTGCTTCTCTGTTGTTGACACAGCCCTGCGGTAGCTTTTCTTTGTCTTGTATCCGCCGGCACGAGAGGCCGGCCGGGCGCAGCCGGTTCCTACATCGAACAAACCCGACTGTAATTACGGAATCAATTAATCGAGCCTTTAAAAAAAAAAAAAAAAAAAAGATTGTCCGTTTCTTTTTTGTTTTTTTTTATTCAGGATCCTGCTGGGATTTTCGAGTTGGTGGAAGTGGTCGGAAATGGCACCTATGGACAAGTCTACAAGGTTGGTTTGAGCCTCCATCTGTGTGTGTGTGTGTGTGTGTGCGTGCGTTTTAGCCTCAGCCGAGAACAAACTGGCGGAAGCTGGAGCACAAACACGCGTTTCTGTATTTTTTCCCGTCTCACGGTCTCAGGAACACGTTCATTATAACACCAACACCCCCCCTCTCCCCCCCGTCCTTCACCCGGCACCGGAGCGGTCTGGACTGGATTATCTCTGATAGCATTTTGGCCCCTCGCTGCTTCGCATCCATTTATTTATTTTTTAAAAATGTGTTTTAATGCTAACATCATCTCAGAAACATTACACCTATTTTGGTCCTGAATAAGTCCCTCCTCCTCTTCCTCCTCCTCTTCCTTCTCCTCCTCCTCCTCTTCCTCTCAAACACACCCCAGCGAAATATTCCTCGCGCCGTGCACGCGTTGCATCGCACTGATCGGGCTAACCCAATCCGTGCGTGACAGGCTTTTTACCACGCTGACCGATTTGTGCGCCATTGGGTGGGCGGTGTTTCATTGCGCATTTGCGCACAACATTGCCCAGCAGGCCTTTCGCAGGGGTGGGTGTGTGCTGCATTCATGGGGATAGGCCCTGTTCATCCCACACACACACACACACACACACACACACACACACACACACACACACACACACACACACACACACACACACACACACACATAGGCATAACAAAAGGCATTTGATGGAGACCTGGTGCTTCTGCAGCCCAGATTTGCACCTCCATCGGCCAACGGGAAGATGAGGAGCGACATCGTCCTGCTTTTGCTCGGTAGAAACGAGAGCAGAGGGAAGGAGGAGGGCTCTCGGTCTGAGCTGTTTCAATTTGATTATAATTACAAACAGCTCTCTGCTGCTGTGAGGAAATGTGCATATTGTTGTTGTGAGTGAAGTAATGACAACGTGTCTGCAGTTTCCCCAAAGCCCATTCTCTGCTAAACACGGCCGCAGGAAGAAGGTTTGTTTGGATTATGTCCTGTGAATATCATGCGAGACGGACGGCAGGTTATCCTCCCATATGACCTGCAAGCATTCGCTCCATTGGATACTTGCATATCTGTGTGCTATAAACTGCAAGCCAGCGCTGTTTCCAGCTGTGAGAGACTCTTATTTGCTTGTGGCTGGAAAATAGACCCGAGTTTTGTTTCCCTTTTCTGTGCTGCCTTGCAGTAAAGGAGTTGGCCACTCTACTGGAACAAATCCAAGTGAATTTCAATGAACACCTTGACTGAGGTTTGTGGTGCAAATGGAGGACAATTCAACATACTGATTGTCATAGTTGTTGTAGGTTTAACTGACACACAGATTTGAGGTTTTCAGGCACTGGGGACTGGTTGTATGATATTTAACCACGCAAGGGTTGAAAACTGCAAACAAGCAGGAAATGATCATTTAATGAACTCCATAGATGGATTTTTGTTTTGGATCCGTCCAAGCTTTCTCTAAAATGAGGTTCCCTGGTGTCACCTGAGTGCTGATGTTAGCTGCCCAGTAACACTGCAGGCTGCATCAGTGGCAGAGCCAGCGGTGATTCAGTCACTTTAGGATGCCAACATACACAGCTGAGGTCAGGGGACACCAGCAAGATCTGAAAAATGGCAAAAGCTCCTTCCTCCGACATTAATGTGCTCCAGTGGGCGTTTAGTGTTGATATCCATGACTTCATTGTGGACGTGGACATCCTCCTGTTTATGCTCGTGTATCAGATACAGTAACATAGAGTCACGAGTCCACTCGTGATCATGTGGCTCCATGCAGACGGAGACACGTAATATCAGTTATTCCTTCCATTGTAAAGCGTGTAGGTGCAGCACCAAAGCCCTTTCAGTTACCGTCTACGCCTAATGAATAGAAAACCATCATGGACCAACTATCTTTTCAAAAATGTTCTACTTCTGATGTGTGATGAAATTACAGTTTATAGGCTGAGGATCATAAATAACACGGCATACAGTGACTAAGTGGGAATCTAAGAAGGGCCGGAGGCTTTGTTCCTCACCTGAATAGTAAGATGTTGACACCCGAGTCCTCATTGATCCTCAAGCTGCACACTTATTTACTTCAGAGTCATCCCGTCTCTGTCACATGATGATCACTCAGCATAATAAACGCGGAGGAGTCTGAGCCGGGATGTGTTGACACCTGAACTGCCGCTGCCACATGTTTCACAGCAGACAGGATCTCTCTTGCTCTACACATACAATATGGCTTCGGTGTCCACGCAATAGTCACGAGGTCCTGTGAACCTTTGCCTCCGAGGATCACACAAGTGACCAGCAGCGTCCGGCGGTTGCGGTGCCGAGTCGCGCGTCACTTTGAATCAGATGTTATAGTCATGGACAATGAGGGCGGCCCCCGAGGCGAGCCTCTCTGAATGCCTGTTACACCACAGTGAAAAGTCTCCTCATAATTAAGCACAGTGGGTGCGTTTGGTTGAATTATTATAATTAATTTTTTTTTTTGCACTGGGGGAAAACAATACCTCAAAAATCCCATCTTGATTTGCTTTGAGTTTTTGTGTTTGGTTTATTTGTGGTTTTTTTGTGGCTCGGGGGAAGGGGGGGGGGGAGATGACAGCGGCTGTAAACGTTCCATTAAAAACGGGGGACAAGTGGTTGTGTGGAAACGCTCAGATGCACCGGCACACAAACTAACCTTGACATTTTGAGTTTAGCTCCTCGGGATTCAGTGAATCATAACCACGTGTGTCATGCGGGTCTGAGCGGAGATGAACCTTTTATTTCCTCGCTCACATCTGACCCCCAAAAAAACCAACGTATGTCTGGGTCTGCAAATGTGCACTTGATCCTCAAACACTTGGCGATTGGTTGGGCTTCCCAGGCTAGCGAATAGCTGCGGAGGGTGACTGAGTGAGGCCTGCTGCAGCTGTGTGCACCAACAACAGCTGTTGGAACAGAAAAATCTTGGTGGTGGTGGTGGTGGTGGGGGGAGGGGGCAGAGCCGTAGATAAAAAGAGGAAATACACAAGAGGGAGAAGCGCTCACCCATGAATTACCGAAGTGTTTTTGTGTAGTTGTTAAAAAAAATGCTAAAGGACGTAATTGTTTGTTTGACGAGGTAAATATGACAATGTTTTCATAGGAATTAACAATTTACTTGTGGAGGTGCGTAGCTTAGCGCACATTGGACGTAGCTTCCTGTTTTGATAAGTTGAGGCCAATGTTGAAGTGCCTTCAACTGCAATACCACCAATGATCACCAGGGGCTGGCTCCAAAAAGGTTAGGGTTAGGGTCAACTTCTCATAAAATACAGAGTCCACATTTTTTTTTTTTACCACAAATCATTGTGGTGTCTAAATTCCGTCCCCCTTATTAGTTTTCTGGCGACCATCTGAAAATAATCCCATCATTGATTTGAAATTAGGCCCCAAAAAGAGGTATGTTTGGGGGCGTGTCTGTTTGATTGACAGGCCAGTGGTGCCTTCAGGTTTCCGCCAAAGGTGGGTAGGCGTAGTAACCTCGGGTTTCCAATTGGGTTGAGTCAGATGCACCGCTCACTCTTCCCAAGCTCGTCTAAATCCGATCATTTCTGACTCCCAAAGAACAAGATGGCGACGGTTTCACAATGGCCTGTACACAAACTAATGTGTGACGTCACTGTTGGTTGCCGCTGGGTGGTAACTCGGGTTGTTTTCTACAATTATGCTTGAAATGGATCACCAAATATACTTGGGAGGCCTTTCCAATTAAATTGAAAGTGTGTGAAACATTATATTGGACTGTAAACATTCCAGACATCAAGCTGCTGTTTCCACACTGAAAACAAATCAGTGTCTTAGAATTCAATCTATATATTCCATTGGATGAGTTTTCCCCCATGAAAAAGTTACAGTGGTGAAAATAAAGCAACATGAAAAAAATAAAACAAAAGAGCCCACATGTAGATCAGCTAAATTACAATTATAAACACCGTTATGTGTATCAGAGAGTAAAGAAGTCCGGAGTCCCGATGTTTCTGTTCCACTGAACAGCGGGAGGTAGGGGGGAAAATTAAATGAGCACTTCAGAAAGAGGCAGAAGGATTTTCCTATACTCCTGGGGGTAAGACCACACTCAGCATGTGGGGCTGGGAATCCCCCTCTCTGAGGAAATGGTTTAACCCATTTATGACTTGCTGAGTTAAAGACTCTCTCCTTGAAACCACAGCTCTAATCGTTTCAGGCTCCCTGACACATGCTGCCTTCCAGTTTATAAAATGTCTTTGATTAGTAAGCAAGTCAGTTCCCTGAAAAATAAAGCAAAGATGGAGTTTGTTACCTCGGCCGCGGTGGGTGTTGGCACAGGACGACTGGCTGTTTGTGAGGAAGTAGCGGAACGGCGGAAGTCATCAGTGCAGTGAGAAGAAGTCGGTGGCGCTGCTGCGATGGTCAGATTAGTAAAACCACATCCCGGTTCCTGTCGCTCTGTCATGTCTCCACATGAAATATCTCGGAGGTTTAAAGAAAATGCCAGCGTGGGACTCGTACATCCTGCTGCGATGCGAGATGTAGAAATGCAGCACAGACAACAGAACGTTTCAGGTGCTGACTATGTGTGTTGATGTTCTTCACATTCACATGAACTTCATTTTCATCAGGACCAAGAATACAAAACATCAAAGTAGATTCGACACCTAAAAAATGTCCATCACTGGTTTAAAGATTCAGCTTGACGTTGATTCATTTGTCTGACCAACAGTCCAAAAATATTCAAATCACATTGATCTAAATTAGAGCCTGATGATTGGTGGATTTTTGGAGCTATAAAGTAAATATCTGCTGATATGCTTTTTTATGTGTACTGTATACACAGTTTATACAAACTTAAAAGTGTTGCATTAATCCTTTTAAATGTGGTTGTAAAGCACTTGGACACTTGTGACAAAATTTGTAATGGAGGAATATTACTGTTTATGGTCCACGCTGACTTCAGTGCACTCAAACAGTAAACTTCACTGGGAATTTAATAGTTATAAACAACTGTAAAAAAAAAAAAACAAGCACACGAGAGAATGATTTTAATATTACTCCAACCATATTTTCCTGCATTATTTCTGCAAATGCTAGCTGTAGTTATGTACTCCTTACACGTGCAAAATGTACAAATATACACGACCGCAAAACAATTAAATGTGTACATTTTCACAATATTCAAGGTGAAGAATTTTCAGTCGCGCGACAGTTGAACTTTGAGATAAATCCGGGCAGAAGAAGTCGACATCAGAGGTAGAAAATGGAGCGTCTCACTCCGATGCCGTGTGTTGTGATCCTCGTTTATTAACCTGCCGTCTCGGTGTGACGTGAGGACGTCTCTGGAGCCGTCCTGTAGTTCACTGGGGAAGCTCCAGGGTCAGATGTGATGAACTGTAGACGAAGGCCACACGTCCACTGTTGCGTTCCCTTTAAGGCCAGCTAGTTGTGTAAAAACATGAACAGCAGGGTCTCTGTCATATTTCTAACTTCCGTCCAGTTTCTACATTCTGAGGAAACGCTGAATAAATTCACCATCTGACATCCTTAAATTAAACGTTATAATTGATCCGCCAATAACCACCATTACGAGTGCTGCTAATCCAGAATGTACTTGCTGATGGTTGTGTTGACTTCACAGGAAGCCAGTGACGAGGAGGTGTAACACGATAACACTTTCTAGATTTGATTAAGAGTCAAGTTTTTATCAGCTGCAGGCAGGACACCGTTATATTATCAGTAAAGTGCAAAGAAGGATTACTGAAATGATTATTATTACATTTATCAAGAACTGAAGATGATTTAAAACCAGTTAATCAGCACATTTGAGGAGCTGGAAACAACGCGAAGAAAAGAAAAATGATTGTATATCTGTATCGGTAGAACAGATACAAAGAAAACATCTGTTCAAAGTAGTTTCACTTCCTCTTCATCTTTTCGTCCTGACTTCATAACAGGAAAGATGCTTGTTTTTCTCTCCTGCTGACAAAGTGAAGCTGAAGCTGGGTGTGGCTCTCCACCAGCAGCAGCAGCCTGTCATCAGCCGGGAAGAGCGGCCTCACTGCTCGGCCTTCAGAGGAAACGCACCGCGGCCTTCCCTGAACGCACCGCAGAGCCGTCGCACGCGAGCGTGTCTCAGTGGCCGTGCTGTAAGATTCCTTTAACCCCCAGTGACGCCACGTTTGGAGCTGAAGAAACATTCCCATGCTGAGGTTTCACTTTACGCAGAGTAACACGCAACAATTCTGTTTGATGAGGACAATACCAAGCTTTGTATTCAACACTGACTATTAGTACCGGTGACAACTATAAATAGACGCTTACATACGGTGCACTTACAGATTTTTTTGCTTGCGAGTTACAAATTCTGTTGATTTACAGCAGAGGTGCTCAATTTGTCTCGAGGTTTTTTTTTCCCCCCATGAAGGGCCAACAAATGAATCGAGATGGAGGGCCGCAGCTCAAAAATGGATCTTTTTATGGGAAATTACATTTCATTCAAATGATTTATATTTTACAGAAAATAAATATTCTAAATTTAAATTTCAGAATAATCAAAACACTACTCTGGAATTGCCTAAAAGTAATTTTATTATTTTGCAAAAATTATTCTTAAAAATACAGTCGTCTTGCCAATTTTGTGTACATCTCCTCTCGGCTGTGTGTCACGGCTTCGATCGCTCATCTTGACCGGCAGCTCAAAGTCAGTGATGAAGGACACACTAACAGCACAGGAGCATCGGCAGGAGACAGAAGACAAAGGACGATGTAATTTAATAGGGAAGCTAAACATTGCCATAAACTCGTATGTACTTTTTAGCGGCACAAAATGTACACTTCGTAGTCATTGTTGTTTTGGATTTTACAGCACTTCAGAATAAGGAGAATAAGCAAGAGGTTGTCAAATGCCAGGGTGGAACAAAACAAAGAAGACGAGGGCCAAACTTGGTCCGCGGGCCCCAAATTGGACTACTTTGATTGAAAGCAGGTTTCCCGGGTTCTGACAAAATATCATTGATTTGTTTTAGTATCTGCTAACCAGACCTGTGAATGATTATATCGAGTACTTGACTATCAACAAAACCCCCAAATCCTATAAATGTCCTGAGTGAAAAGCGGCAAACCTTCACATTTGACAGACTGAAATCAGGAAGTGGCTGCTAAATTACATCGATCCATTGATTAGTAGCCACGATGATCAATCCCTGATTGAGTGACCGGTCTGTTGACAGGAGCAGCTTTCAGGGGAGTGCTGGATATTTAGAGGAGCAGACATGTAAAAAGAAATGATTTAAAGAAGATAAGTAATTGTGTATCAACCAGCCGAAAAAGAAATAATCAATCATCAGAAGCATCATTTTGCACACCTCTTACATTTCTATTGTTTTCTAACATAATTGCAGTTCAGTTGGAAGCTATTTATACTTTTCTCTGTAAAGTGGAGGAACTACAAAGCTGTCAGAAGGAATAGACTCGTGCAAAGCTGGCTCGGCGACCTTCCGGCTATTCAAACTGGAATGTTAGTCGTGTCTGCCGTGACCTTTCACAGCGCAGGAAGTGAAGCGCGGCTAAGACCGCCAGCGACAACAGTGGCGGCGACACAGACCGCGTTTCTGCTCTGAACTTTTCTTTAGAGTCCAAACTCCCATTATCTGCGCTGACCTTTGCAAACAGAAGAAGTGGAAGCTCCTGCCACTGATAGCAGCAACAGGAACTCCACTTGGTGGTGATTCGTGATGGAGAAGTTGTGCTGCGTTGTGTTCCCGATCAGGGCTGCGCCTCGTCATTGTTTCCACCGAGCCGCTCGGTGGAAAGTGCAGCACAACAGAAAACGCATTTCCAGTCTGGTTAGCTCGCTTTGCTCGCTGCCTTTGATGGCTATCTTCAACATGAATTCCCCAACCTGAGGAGAAGTAGATGTTGTTATTGTTGTTTTTTTTAAAATTTTCCACAGAGGTGACGTTCTTTGTACTGTTGTTAATGAGTCTGTTAGTAGTGACCAACTCTGCCTGCTAGCTATAGTTAAGCTAAAAATAAGACCCGGAGCCCGAGAGAGTATCTGGGTCATGTTCTTTGATGCTCACTGTGTGGACTGAAGCAGTGACTCTGCTGCTGATCCTCTGGATACACTCGTACATCAGCAGGACGGCTTCTGTGTTTTCTTTCATATCTGTAGGATTGTTTTTCACACATTTTGGTCACAGATGGAATTTATTGACATTTATTGCTGCCGTTTTGACGTGGTTGCCAAGAGAGGCAGCTTTTGTTGGATAATGAATGTGGAATTTCAGTTTAACTTCCCTTTTTATGTGTTCTCTAAACACGGCATTGATTTCAGGCAGTTTATCATGATGTCTGCGGATTATTATTTTTACATTTTGTCATATAATCTATAAAACGCCCCTAAAATATCAAAAATCAAATCAACACCATCACAGTCATCATGATGTTGCCTGTTTTGTTCAACCAACAGTGAAGAACACAAATTTAACTTGGATATTATTAACCACGCGCCTACTGCCTCATTTATTTAAAGATCCCTCAGATGTGTTCTCGGATGTTTAAAAAAATTCTCTACTTTGAATAATCATTTGTGTCTAATATAATGTTTCCACCAAACATTTCAATTATCTAGTAAGAATCCTAAAAATGTAATTTTCTTTTTCTACTAAATTCCAGTCTGAATATGCAAATATATTTCCAATCTCATGTCTCATACTTCACTGTACAGTTCAATCTCAGTGTCTGGGCACAGCAGGTTTCAAGTTTACACAAATATCCGTGGAGTTTGAATATTGGACCCAGATTGGCTTCTAAACAACTTGTGATGTCACAAATCCTGTTAATAAGCCCCGCCCCTTAAAGTAAAATTTTTCATTGAGCACAAAGAAACATTTCGCCATCAGCAGATGAAAGTGAAAAGCAGCCTTCTATGTTTTAAGTTCTGTATAAACATAATTCTGCACATTGAACTTCAAACATTTAACTATAGGAACAAAATGAAAAATGTTTTTGGGGACTTGAAATCATAAAAATCTGCAA
The DNA here is from genome assembly GCF_029030835.1 of Brachyistius frenatus. NCBI lineage: Eukaryota > Metazoa > Chordata > Actinopteri > Embiotocidae > Brachyistius > Brachyistius frenatus. The sequence continues at coordinate 118,415 of NW_027211015.1, read as the reverse complement.
ATTTATCACGTTTAAGAAACTGGAGCCAGCGAGAAACTTCACATTTCATTCTATAAATGATCATCCAATCATTCATGATCATAATAGGTGTCAGTATAATTACTTGTTGTTTAACTAGTCAGTTATTGGTTGCTGGTTATTTTAGTGTCGCATGAATCATAAACTCGTATTATACAAAACTTGAAGGCTTCAGAAGTGAGTGCACGATTAACTGAGCAACACAACACCCTGATTATTATTTATATTAATAATAATGATATACTTATTATTGCATTGTCATCACTTTATCCTTTGACACCTTGTCTCCCCTGCTAACCCCGTTCTGGGTGCAACACCAGCTCTGTTCTCTGGGTTTTACTCTCGACCGCACGGTCTCGCTGGGTTTCTTTGTGTGTTAGTCGGCGTGCAGCAGGGCTGCGAGAGCGCAGACAGGAGAGGCCGCGTGACAAACTTCATGATCCTGCAAGATCGCAGTCGGAGCTCGAGCTCGCTCGGCTGCCGAGACGCTCCGTCGAACAGGAGTTTTGTGGATAGAAGAAGAGCTCTCTGTGCTCCTCCTCCGTCAGCCCACCCAGCCACCGAGGCTCAGCTCTGAACACACGGAGACGGAAAAAGTTACCGCGGCTGAGCTCGAAGCCCGTCCTCTACGTGGAATGCTCGAGTCCGGCTGAGAGTATGAGGAGGGAGGACTCTGGGAGTAAACAGCAGGGATGGATTGGAGAGGAGGAGGAGGAGGAGGAGGAGCAGCAGGGGAAGGTCACCAGCTCCTCCTGTGCATCCCTCCTCCTTAACCCTTGGTCACATGTCTCTGTAGGATGAGGATGAGGACGGGGAGGGGGAGGGGAGGTTTGATGGAGGGCACCATGGTGACTGTAATCCTTCAGCATGAGATGGCACACGCTCAGAGGAGAAGGAGGGATTTAAGGTTGAGGTTGATCAGCATGAAGAGAAGAAGATATGACAAATGATTTGCTGCTCTTTACTCATTTTCTAAGATGTAATTGCTCAGTTTTTTTTATGTCCGTATGTTTGGTCACTTGTGTCTGTTGGTGATGAGGTCTACAATTTATGATAAAATGTGAGAAATACAACTCTTTGAAAGTATTATTGTAAGCTTCATTAACTTGTTGTGACTGCGGAGTGTTCCTGCCTTATTTCAAGGTGGTCAGTCTGACTTCCTTGTCCTCATATTGTATAATATTGCAAATTAAACTTACATTTTACTCACACTGTTGGCTACATAATGTTCAGAAACAAGTTTAACTAAACATGAAATGTGTTGGCTGTGTCGGATCGACGACGTCATAGTGTATTTATTTTTGATCCTGTGGCCTTTCAGCTATTTTAGCTGTTAACACTTCACTAGTTTTTTTTTTCTGTACTCAGAAATTCCACTCTTCTGCACTTTGCTGTCTGTTTTCAATTAGGAAATTAATCAGTTTGTTGACTGACAGGAAGCAGTTGAAGGCAATGTTAATAATTGATGAATTATTTTCGCCACTTATAAAGTAAAATGTCACATGATCACCAGTTCCATCCTTTCATTTGAGGACTTGCTGCTTCACGATGGACCTCATAATAGTTATATAATGGCCTAATTGCAACTATTTCAGCAGACCGCAATCATTTTGCATAAATGTCTGAATCCTTGACATTCATTTCCATAAAACCAGCTGGAAGAAACTAACAGATGTCAGATTTACTTCACTATTTCAACGTCATTTTCCATCGTTTGATGTTTTCTTCGACAGTTTAATCACTCATGAACTAATATTCGACTGACAGCATTTCAATTCAAGTTAGTTGCGCAACCAAACACCACATCCAGTAAATGGATCTTAATAAACTGTGATTTATAATGTAATAGTGGTATAAAAGGAACATAAATGACAATCATCTGCCTTAATTTCATGATCGAGGCAGCCTTACATCCAGCTCCTCCTGTCATTGTAAAAAATAATATCTTTTGGATTTTTGACTGACAAAAAAAGAGGACAACTTCACCTCAATGAAATTCTGATAGTCTTCTCTTTTCAATTTATATACATGAAAAGAAGAAAAATAAATGACCTTGATTGTAGATTTATTTTTTTAATGTATGCAGCAAGCTTTTGAAAAGGATCTGAAGCTGTTGAAGAGTCTAAAGAGCATGTACTGTTTTGAATTTCTGATATTTCTACAGAGGCTCTTAAATGGTTAAACGGTTTCAGCTAAATGCCTGAAACTCCAGACGGTAGCATCAGCTGTGTTTGCCCTGTTGACACGTCTTTCTAAAAAGCCATCTTAATGAACAAATTCCCTTTTTTTCTTGTTGTTTTGGTTTTGTGTCTGCTGGCTCCTACTAAGGTTGTTACATAAAGCCCTCAGCTGCAGTGTTAAGGTGGTGTTGGGTGGAGGGACGGATGCATGCAGACCGGGCAAACAGATGGCTTGTTGAGAGCATTAACTGTATCTCGCTGTGTGTTGTGTCACGTGTAGATGGGAAAATATCTCAAAGGAAGAAGAGACACAACATGTGGGTGTTTGCGTTATAAGTCACTGCACTGTGACACGTTTAGGTTGTTAAACTTTTTGGGAACCAAAATGTGTCTAGCAACGAATATTAAAACGGTCATGTGCTAAAATCTGATATGAAATGTCCAGTCAGATTATTACTCTTGTTTACTTGTTAAATAACCATATACTGATTATGATGCCAGTTTTGTCATGTAATTTATTTTGTAGAGAACAATATTTATATTTTTCAAAATAAGGTGTCGTTTTCTTACAGACGCTCAGGTTTTGGCACCAGAATAGAGCATTTTAATGTGAAACCCAGCACCAGTTGCTACGGCAACCTGTTGTTCAGGTTGCTGGTTTGCAAAGCCTCTAATCATTGGCTGTGATCCAAATGGTGTACTTGCATACTAAAACTCACTTTTGAGGGTTTTTTTTTAAGTGCGTTCAGACAGACAACTACAGAAACATGCAGTGTACTATACATATTAGGATGATTCCCTCAAAACGGTCCAAACATTGAGTGAAACGCTGGAAACGTTTCACAGTCAACGGTCGCCAGCTTAGTCCCGTAGCGGAAAAGGAGGGTCGACCTACGTCAAGGGTTTTCTAACTTAGGCAGCCGAGGAGCAGAACACTTGACAAAAGAGTTTATTTTCACTAAACACCGCCATGCTGCTGTTGGACAGAAGCTGTAGGCTAGTGTGCTTATTGTGCGTGTTAAACAGAAGACGCAACAACGTGTTCATTTCTGGGTAAAATCATTGATGCCGGCCGGTGATGCATTCAAATGCTCCCGAAAGTCAAGTACAATTCGGTGTACTGAGATGTGAGAGTACTGTATGGTGTCATTAGAGAAGTATACCACTTGGATTACAGACATTATTTTTTATTCACCGTGGATGCTCAAGAGGTGGCG
>NW_027211015.1:0-110000 GCF_029030835.1 Brachyistius frenatus | reverse complement strand
AAGCTGCTCATGCAGGGAGGGAGGAGCAGATTGAACTGAGATAGAGTTGAGTTAGAGGAGTAGTCTTAACATTTCAGGAGATTTCCTTGTTGTGCTGTTTGTTGAAGAACCGAAGCACACCTGTTTCACAATAAAAGCATTGTTGAGAAAAGAGAGTTTTTTTTGTCTACTGAAACACAGAGAGCTTTTAATCTGAAATGGAAACAGGAAGTGTTGAGTTTGTATTAACGAGTAAAGTGACAGTAACAGAGCAAACGGTAGCGGATTAAAACAAGGCTTCAAGTTGGCATTGTGGATGAATTATTACACCGTAAATATCACTGATAACTTTGACCTTTCCATTTGTTTTATTTGGCTACGTGGCGTGACATATTTTAAAGAGATGATTGGATTTTCAAGCACTTTAAAAATATAAACGCAATTTAACCAGATTAAAAAGATGGCGGAGCATCTTTCTGGTGTGTACTAGTACATCTATGGAAGCAGGAGAAACTGCTAAACTATCACCTACAAAGTGAAAATCATTTCAACAACTCAACTCTCCAGTTCTTTATATTATTATTATTATTATTATTATTATTATTATGTTTTTGTTGTTGTTGGAAAGCATCAGTGGAAAGACCGATAATACAAGACATGAGGAGAGAAAGAGGAGTAATGACATGCTATTCTAACTTGAGCTCATTTACAAATAAGATTATTTAATTGATTGATTGATCCCCATGAAATATTGAGGAAAGAATAAGCTGAACACATTAAGGAAACAGTTTTGAACCTCAGTATTTATTTATTGAATGAAAAGTGTCCATAACAAGGAGTATTAGGAACTTGCAAATTGAAAGTTTGCACTTGAAGTGTTTGTCAGCTATTGTTTTCTTAGAATTATTAATTTAAATTAGCATTTATATTCCACAAAGTCAAAAGGGAACTGAAACTGGAAAAGAAACTCTGGTATCATACAAAGCCCTGAATCAACATCAACATGTACCACGGCCTGGTACATTCATTTGAAAACTCAGTCATGCAGCATTTAGCTTACCAATGGTGTCACTCACTCACTCACTCACTCACTCACTCACTCACTCACTCACTCACTCACTCACTCACTCACTCACTCACTCACTCTTTCACTCCTTCCTTCACTCTCAGCATCAGTTCAGGTAAAAACCATCCATCCAGCCCGGCACAGATTTTCAACCGCCTTTTTCTGGGTGTATTTGTGTCTCTTCCTCACCACTGGACTCGAGGACAGGCTGTCCTGTACGTCCTCGCTCGCAGTAGCTGCCGATCTGTCACACGCTTGTCATGGGCGATCGCGGCACACTCGGTCTGAGAGGAGGAAGCCTGTTATTTCTTGTTGTGGGCGTCTGGCTGTTGGAGGCTTTTTGCTCAGCTGGTACACGGGTCACTGTGGGGTCAGATCTGGCAGCGATGCCCGCCTACCGCAGTTATCTTACCAGTCTCCTCCACCCCTCCATGGCACTTGGCACTTATGAGGAAAGTTTTTGACCAGTTGACCGATACATCTTTGTAATTGCCGATTTTTCTTTAAATATACGTAATTATTTGGAGAAACAATATTTTTTTTTTACATAATAATACAGTTAAAATGTGTGTATGTAACCTAAAATAAAATAATATAAGTGTACGTGTGAGTGTGTAAAATGTATCTGAATTCAGATGGTTTCATATCATGTTTCCATTTTGGATGTCTTTTATTGTGCAGATTGAGGGTTAAACAGAATTTTTATTGTTTCTCCTCTTTGTAAAAAAAAAAAAAAAGAAGCTAAATATGCAGTTTTGAACCACAACAGCAGCATTTTGGAGGCCACTGTGAAATGTTGCACAAACAATACCGTTTTTTTTTTTTTTTTTTAATGGTTTTGTATATTGGTACAAGTGGCTGCTGTTTTCTGCACTCTGTGGTTCGCATGCTGAAAACACTCTGTGGTCCTGCGGTGTTTTAAAGGCGTTTCTGTCAACTCAAGTTCCCAAAGCAAAGGAATAAAGGGCCGGGAATGGATTGGGATTTATTTTGAAAAACAAATTCTAAATATGCAGGTTTTTAGGGGTTTGTTAATCCAGGAGAGAGGCTCTAATGTATGAATTGGTGACACTCATATTTTTTTATACTTATTCATTACACGACTGGTACATTAGACATTAGAGAAGTATCTTCCTGCTGTTAATAGTCATAGTGTGATTTTACACCAACAGATTTGATATATAACCCAACAGGTTGTCCCATTGTTTTCTAAAAGACTCCTCTGTCATAGAATACTTCCTCAGATCGCAGTGCAACAATGGGAACTTCTTTTTTTTTTTTGCATCAGCACATCACCTGTGTGTGAGCAGGTGTGTGAGCAACGTAAAACTAAAAGGACTGTCGATGTCCAGTGAACTGTAGGAAGAGTTGGCTCCAGCCACTTGAAAACACCTGATCCAGAACTAACTCTTTTCTGTGTCTTTAAACCTCGCTGACATGCTGCCAACTTCAAGGACAAGCCTGGACATGTCAGCGGTGAACGCTGACTGCTGCACCTGCAGGGCTGAGCTGGGGCCCAGCTGCACACCATGTCAATTCACACCACACATTTACCTCGGAAGTTGTTTTTTTACAATTATTCTACACTATATTTATAATGTAATACACTAATATTGGTACATTATGGCCTTTTGTTTCTTTTGATCTCTCAGTATGAGGCCCGATCATCTGTTATCATTTTTGTTGAATTATTTGTGAGGAAACTGTGTCTCTTCAATTTCTGGCACTCCCATCGAGGTGCTGTGCAGAGAATTAAAAAAAATATATGAAATGTGACCCGACCTGCTTCTTCAGCTGAATTGGTGTGTGTGTGTGTGTGTGTGTGTGTGTGTGTGTGTGTGTGTGTGTGTGTGTGTGTGTGTGTGTGTGTGTGTGTGTGTGTGTGTGTGTGTGTGTGTGTGTGTGTGTGTTGTTCTAGTTTATTCTGCCCAGAGCCCTTTGGAAATTACTCTGACCCCCCTTGATCTGATGGATTGCCCATTTTCTAGCATACAGCCCACTTTGGTTTGACGATATAATGTATTTTTACTGTTTGTTAAGGAACACATTTACTGTTCTATGAAATCAGAGCTCTCTACCACTTTAAAGGACAGAAAATCTCCAGTTCAGGCTGTTTCAATATGTGCAGTTTCAAAGCTTCATATCATGACAACACCACTTTGTTAAAATCATCACCACTTAAAATCATCCACTCCTTTGACATCTTGAACTCGCCCTGTGTTCATAGGAGGACTCTGACACCAGTTGGCTCTGTTGTTAGCGGTGACGACCTCCTCTCTCCCTCTCTGCTCTCTGTCATGCCACTTGTCGCTCCTGGGAGGAGAGAGTGGCGTTGATGAAAGGTGCTGATGGGTGCTGAGGGGCTGCGATGTGTTCACTCTGCCCTACATAACTTGGCCTACTTCTTAACGGCCTCTGCACAGAGTTCATGGCTCCACTTCACAGTCGTAAAAAGCCAAATAAACACTCGGAGAGACAACCCACGGACTACCTGCCAGGGTGATGTTGTTCAAGGCAACACCATACTGATACGTGAACAGAATCATCTGTGAGACGGTTAGGTGTTGTTCAGATGTTGGTTTACAGAGACAAACTTACTGAGATGAACGTATGATTTTTGCCTCCATAAAAAAAAGCTGGCCTTGACTCAACTTGACTGCAAAGGAAAGATTGAGAGTGTGTGTTTGTGTGTGTGTGTGTGTGTGTGTGTGTGTGTGTGTGTGTGTGTGTGTGTGTGTGTGTGTGTGTGTGTGTGTGTGTGTGTGTGTGTGTGTGTGTGTGTGTGTGTGCTAAATACCTGTGATTGTGTGTGGGTGCACAAATTTACAAGCAACGAACGAAAGTGTCTGTCTGGAAGTCTGGCACTTGTTCAACAGTTTAAAGGACAAAATTAAAGATGTGGGTGAACGGAACATCTTCCTTGCTATAAAACACTCACACACACACACACACACACACACACACACACACACACACACACACACACACACACACACACACACACACACACACACACACACACACACACACACAGACAGTAAATCTTTCTTTCAGCCAAGCCAAAGGGCTTATTGTTTATCTTTTATCATGGTGACATTACTCTGCAGTGAAATCTCTCTGGAATGATCCTGTCTCCCCTCTTTTCTCCTACTATCTCTTGTCCTCTCCAACTGCCATCATCCCTCCTCCTCCTCCACCTCTTCTTCCTCTTCCTCCTCCTCTACCTCCTCTTCCTTCTCTTTCTCTTTCTCCTCCTCCTCCTCCACCATGTGATAAAACAAACCGTCAGTGTCCACCCTCCTCCCCTGTTGTTTGATCCCATGGTAACTTGTGAGGCATGATGGGATTGCTGGTTATTTTTGGCTCCTCAGCTGATGAGCTATGCAGGCCTCAGACAGGAAATACTTTCTGTGGAGGTGTTAATGGCAAAGTGAAGCCGTGTTGTTTTGCCTCTTTTTGGTCAATAGGTTATAATGGGATGACCTATATTATGTGGAACTTTTATGTGTTCTTTTGTGGCATTTTTTTCCCACCCAGAGTGAAATTTGACCAGTTTGTACTTCAATTTTTGGCTTTAAATTTCACAGTAATGTGCAAATGTACACAAAAGGGATCATGTGATGTAAATTTATCAACTGTTCATATGAGTGAGGGTCAATGGTTACTACCTCAACAAAACCAAGATGGCGTCAGGCCAAACCAATAGGTGGGCTGCTGCTCAATCAGGACACTGCTTGTTTGCAGTGACAGATCGGTGCTAGAAAACCCATAGAGGTAAAGAAGGTGGAGGCTGGGTGGAGATCATGGGGCAAGCAAAATGCAGTCAACATGACAGTCTCTGATTGGCTGAGAGATTTTCAATCAAGCCAACAACCCAGAAAGAAATGCAGCTTTAAACATTAATAAGCCTTTTATTGGGATAATTATTTTCAAACTTGCCTGACGGAGGACAAGAGCAAGAAGCTATTGAAAGCTTTTCAGAAACAGAAAATTGAAAACCCTTTTTGACTTAAAATGATAGTTCTAGCCTGAAACAAGACAGGGATGGTTCGGACACAACAAGTGGAATGGCATGCACCAAGGGTTTCAACAAAAATCTAACCTGGCACATCGCAGTCGCATTAGAGGATTTTAAAATGAACCTTAGTGGATTTGTTTTGTTTCTCTACAGGTTTCCTTTGACTTCTCTCTTCTCTTACCCATAATGCTCTGAGTTTTTGGGATTGTTTTCCAGTAGTTTGCGTTGTTCATGTAATTTCAGATGTGTCCGTGCTCAAATGGTGTTTTTCTCACTTGGACAGCTGAACTGAGCTCAAGGTTGTTTTCCTTTCTGCAAAAAGCTGTTCTGAATATTTCGGTTGCAGAAGGTAAGAATAAACTATAAACGGAGATTTGAAATCTCTGACTTTCTGTTCTGCATATTGTCACAAAATATGCGTTTCTCTTTCCAGTAATTTCAAAACAAAGTTTTGGGATTTTGCTTCTTTGTGGTTACACTCTTAGTGACACAGAGAGTCTGGGGTTCACTGTCTAAACGAAGGGCCCTTCGCCGGGGAGCGTGTGTGTGTGTTGTCGGACATGTTGGTTGTCTTGCTGCCAGCCAGGACAGCCTGCTGTCACGCCATGTGGATCGAGGCGGGAGTGTAGTGACATCATTCCTGGGGTTAAAAATGAACCAGAGGCAGATGATGTAAGCCTGCTGCAAGTCCACCTGAGTACAAACCTGAAAACTTGCAGGAGATTTACTGTCGCTCCGTTGGGCAGATGATTTTAGGTTCCCTCACTCGCTCCGTCCTGTCCTCTCCTGCTCTCTTCTAATCCCAACTCCCTCCTTGCTTGCTAAATAAGTAATACCAGGCTTTCCAGAGTCTGAGGGTTTGTGTTGTCAGACGAGAGGAGCCGGGCGGTGGGGATTATCAGCTGGAGCAGAACGGAGGATTTAACCGTTTCTGCTGCTCTGACTCTCACACGGCAGCCTTGAAATCTGGTGTTCGATTCTTCTTTACACATGAGAGGGACCGCATGTTGTTTTGGTGACTTTCTAAGGCACAAACCTACTGTAAGCACCCAACAGGGCACATTCAGCTATATGGTGTGTTTTAAGGCTGCAGCTGCTTATTGTTTAGATTTACATCCATTAAATCAAAGTGCCATTTTTGAAGATTGCTGAAGAATTTGGGTTTGGGATTCATCTCATCAATAGCTTGTCAGATATTCAATGATTTGGTAATCAATTGTTAGGCATGAGTCCTAAAAGACAATACTTTTAGCACTGACCATTTACTGTGTGTTGCAGAAGCTTTGACTGCTGTTGATTCTTCTTCCGTCTCCGTGCACCTTGGCAGGAGGTGAAGTTGTGCCAAAAAACTTCGTCCTGCTTCTAGAGACTTTTCATTCAAATCAGCAACCCACGAAGAGACCTGGCTCTGAGCATGAATACAATCCTATGAAAGGAACAATCAACTTTCCTTGCAGTTTACAAGAGAAAGTTATTGAAAGCCCTTCAGACACAAGAAACTGAAAAACTTTTTAAATTAATATGATAGTTTTATCAGGAAGCGGGCAGGAAAGGTTGTTTTAGTGGTGAAAAACCTTCCAAAACCCCTTCAGAATTACCAAAACATACAAAAATATCCCAGTCAATTATTCATTTTAATCATTAGTCTTTTACTTTGACGTCAGTGCATCAGCAAGCAACGCATATGAACACCTGCCAAATATACTTGAAAATGAAGGCTGCACAGTGTTGTTTGGAAGAACATGTGAATGTGCACCTGGGAATATCTGAACACTATTAAACACTATTAATGTTTACTATAAAAAATATTCCCAAGAGAAATTTAAGGCAATAAAATGCAAGTTTTCAAAATTACAATTAAACATGCTGATGGTTTTTAAGGGCGAGATGTTTTTAGGGATTTTAAGGTATTAAATTCATCAAAAGGGTTATTCAATAGGTCACTGAGTAATGAGAATATTTAATTAGTTGCAGGAAGCCTTGTTGAATCCCTCTTTGGTTTATGCATCATTTAACCTTGATGCGGATGCTCCGTTCTTTCATGTCCCTGCGCTTTGGATTTTTACTGTGAGTTTTATAAGGAAGACGACGTTCACGTTCCCCTCCTCCATAACTGTTGTCTGTCTACAGTCACGTGTGTAATGAAGCAGAAAAGCCGCACGAAGCTGCTTTGTACCTAATTTGTCTGGAGGAGGACAGATTGATGCGACGTGCCGTGGCTGCTGATGACTCCCAGGTCCTTTCAGCGTCCCGTTGTATCGTCGGATACGAGTCACATCTGCAGGAACAAGATCGTTCTCTGTTCGTGTTCGTCTCTGGCCTCTTCCCTCTTTATCTTCCTGCACTGTCCTTTCATCCTCTCCCTCCCCATCCTCCCTCGCTGTAGGTTAAATCTCTGTCTATTTATAGAGTGCAGCAGCAGAGCAGAATTGTGGGTCAGTATGTTGAGAGGGAGGAGGAGTTTTTCGGCTGCGTGGCGCATCACCACTTGCATGGATTCATGTCTCGAAAAGGGGGAAAAATATGACCAGAAGGAGAGTATTTATTGAAAGGGAATAATACATCATAAAAGTGTTTCTCTTAGTTAATTGTTTGCTGGCTAATCAGTCACTGCTCACACACACACACACACACACACACACACACACACACACACACACACACACACACACACACAAGCCTACTGTACCTGTCAAATAACCTGTTGGGGTGAGTTGATGTTGACAGAAGGAAGAGGTTGGGTGGAGCTGAATTTAGGTCAGCAGGCAAAGCACTATTATTAGCAACCACCCACCTGAACTAGTCACCTGAAAACAAAGGCTGTACAGTACTGCTTGGAGCAACATGTTGGCAACCTTTTCAATGGATGTGAGAGTTTTGATCACCATAAAGGCAGAGGCTTCTTCTGTCTTTGTATTCCACTGTGTTTTGGTCTTTCGGACATTTAGGTCTTCATCCACCAGCAGGATTAAGCTCGCAGCTAATCTGAGCCAAATCAGCCTCCAGCTGATCAGGGAGTGAGCCAGTGCTTGTAAAGTTACTGTTGACTTGAGGCTTTGACTGACTTACTCTTTAGTCCTCATAATCCAACAGCTCGATGCATAGCTGCCTTAAAGGAATATTTTTACCCACAAATCTGAACCCGAGACCGGTTTTGCCCTGTGTCTGCATAGCTCTGAATACTCTATTATGTGGTCATAATTCTTTGTTTTGATTTCCTACAAAGGTCTTTTCACTGCACTAAGCCCTTAAAATAAAAGTAGTAATAATGTTTGATACGGCTGAGAATGGAGAAGCCATTGTGGATGAGATTGGCACAGCTGCACAGGCTGCTGTGGTCAACTAGCACAAAAATATGCTTTTAAAATAAGACATTATTAGTGATTATTTGCATCTTCAGTGGAAATTTACAGCACTAACTTGCAGGTAAATGAGGGCTGGATGTCAGCGTTCTTTATTTAAATCCATCTCTGTTGACAAGTTGGTATGTGGAGGCACTTTGAAGGGAAAAATTACACACCGTCATTACCGTGACCTTTGGCGGTTTATGGCGACCTTTCGTAATGGCTGTCACAAGGACTGCTGGGCAGAAAACCCTCTTTGTGTCGGTCCGTTCAGAGCTCCAACACAGCTAATACTGTCCTGTACACTTAAATTAAATAAAATCAATGCTTCCAGCCACACAGGGTTGTTTGGCTCATACTGAACTAACGACTGGTTCTGCCAAACATTAAGCCAGAGGATCTCGTAGGCATTTTTCATTCTGCCAGCCTGAATCCATGTTTTGTTATCGTCAGATTGTATCCAGATTGAGTTTTGAAAGTCTGGACAGTAAAAACCACATTAAATGGGATTTTTGCAAATCAATCCACATTTGGAGGTGGTTTGAAATGTGATTCCTATCAGATTTGCATCTCAGTCCGGACGCTCCGCTGGTTCAGATCGGATTTCTTGCGTCACTCGCAACGCGACAAACAATGACAATGATTTAGAGAGTGACAGAGTGAGCAGAATCTTTGCCACCGCCAGCAGAGCGCTATCAGAGAGTGGAGGTTTCGGTGCTGTGGAGGACAATGAGACCAACAGACGCCCAAATAAATTGTCTGCTGGCTCTTTACCACGTTACCAGCGTAGCTACTCATGTTGTTACCACAGCAACCTATGCATAAAGGCTGGTAATGTCTGGACACACCAGATCCAATCAAATAACAGGGTAGACAGACTGTCTGAAAGATTTGATTTGAGAATCAAATCCGATTTGCCTGAAGTCTGAATGAAGCCGTATTGTTGGAAGAAAAGCAAATTTCCTCGGTTGCGTCTCAGATAGGGCAGTAATTTCAGTATTAGCCGATACCCCGAGAGAGAAGATGGATTAGTGCAGCCCTTGTGAGGGAACATAATAATCTTTCTTATTGCCATTGTAAGGTTTCATACTGTAGGCTGTTTTCTCCGTCTCGTAAATTTCAATAAAACGTCGACTAACGGCTGCAAAAGCTGAACTGAATTCATCTTTCTCTGAGGCTCATCGTGTATTTTTTTTTGGAGTGTTTACAAGGGAAGCTCATCAACGAAGTGCCTCAGTGTCTGGATATCTGAAGGGATTTGTTGAGGTTCTGACATTTGAGAGTGCATTTCTCTCTTTGCTTTTGAGGTGTGCTGTTTCGGTAAGCTCTTTGAGGATTTTAGTGTCTTTGTGCTTCTTTTTTCTAGAATTCTTTGGACAAACATAATAGAACCGAGAAACGGGGAACGGCCAAGGAACATGTCTCCGATGACAGAGACCCAGAGTCAACCAGCCCTCTATGCCCACTTTTCTTTTTTCTTCTTTAGCTGTGTGTTTTCACCGCCGGTTAAAACATCTCTGTCTTAATTAAGTGCGCCTCACCCTTTCCTTGCGCTGAAAAAAGAGCCGCTCTCTTTTATTACGACCCGCTGTGAATGTGAAACCTCCTTCAGGCCTCTCTCCTCACTATCACGGGGCCCTATATTTACCAGAGCCACCACCCACCCCTCTCTCCAAAACCCCTTCATTACCCTTGCAGGCCTTTGAAGAGGTGATGGAAATGCCAGTGTAGAAAGTTCCAGTGGTTTGGATAGCGCCCTGCCCTTGTGTCTGAAAATGGCAAGCGTAGCTTGCATCACTGGCTGCAGCCTTGTGGAAGTCATCGCAAGAAACACCAAGATTTGACATCAAAACTGTCTCCATGGCAGCGTTACACGCCAAACCACTGACTTCCTGTGACTTCATCTGTTGATCCGGCAGCAGCTTCCTGTCTGCAGGGGAGGTGGAGGTGAAGCTGAGCATGACTAGGATGCGGACTGCAGGGAAGCTGCAGAGGGAGAACAAGCTCCAGACTTTCGCCTTTAATGACAGAGCAGGAATAGGAGATGAGGATTCATGGAAAAGAGCGATCGGTTTCCTGGGCCCCTCTGAAAAGCTTGGCACAGTTTTGCACTCTTTGAAGCTTTCCTCCCTCCTTTCTGTCTTTCTTCCCTCCCTCCCTGCCTCCCTTCCTTCCGCTTGTATGTTCAGAGGATTTTGTTTATCTGCCAACTTCTTCAGCGCACTAAACACTGCAGTAGCCTGTGCAGCATCTATCAAAGGGCCGAATCATCAAGAGATCCAGGGTTTGGTTTGGAACTGGGCCTAGCTTTTTTGCTCAGTCAGATGCATCTATATATTACCCACTGCAGGGACATCGCACTCCCTTCCTGTCTATTCCTGTGTCTTTGTTTCCCCTGTGTATCATTAGTCTGCATCTTGATGGGCTGTTTGGAACGAGGGTTTGTGCCAGTTTGAATCCTGGGTCACAAAAAATACGATTCAGTATCCACAACCCTACTTGTGAGGCTGCACAGAGGTGGGCAGTGTTCTTCTGGCGTTAATGGGAAACTTAATGGTGTAAATACGAACAGTGGAGCAGGATGAGGAGCATTTATGTTGGGACAGTCACTGCTGCGAGGTGTTCTGTATTGTGAATGGGCCGCAGCTCCCCTCACATTCATGTCCTGCTGACAAGCTGCTCCAAACAATTACTGTAATCTCATCATGATGCAGCTGAATACAGACGCTTGTGATGTAAAGTAGAGGGAATGTGGAGCAGATTTTACACAATGTCTTAGCTAAGTGATGTCATAATCAGTGGAGGCCGACCGATGTATCTGTTTGCCGATTAAACAAACAATATTGACCTGCATCATTGAAGCTCTAACAAACTGTTTATTGGTCCAGACTGGATACTCAGATTTAGAATAGGTGATATAGATTTATAAAACAGTGTTGCTGACCTTTGACCCCAGTTTAAATCACAGTCTTGTTTTCTCACAGCCACAGTTTGTTCTGTTTCCATGATGATGCTGTGTATTGTGCCGCAATTGCCGGAGAGGCTGATGCATCATGGGAATGAGCACATCAGGTCCCTGCACACACACACACACACACACACACACACACACACACACACACACACACACACACACACACACACACACACACACACACACACACACACACACACACACACACACACACACACACACACACACACACACACACACTGTGATGCCAAGAAATGGTCAACACAAATGTGATATCTTTGTGTATCAGAGATGTTGCATTGAACAACATCTTAGTAAACACAGAAAAACAGCCAATTCTTACATAATAAGCAGCTGCTCTGTGTTTCACTGATTATAATTATTTGATTATCATCATCAAAAATCCCTGATTATGTAATTACTCCATATTTACCATTGTGTGGATGTCTGTGTGGCTCCGGAGCTGGCTGGAGTCTGAATAGACTGCTGAAGTGGCCATCTTGCATCAGCGGCTGGGGAAAGT
Source organism: Brachyistius frenatus (assembly GCF_029030835.1). Classification (NCBI taxonomy): domain Eukaryota; kingdom Metazoa; phylum Chordata; class Actinopteri; family Embiotocidae; genus Brachyistius; species Brachyistius frenatus. The sequence continues at coordinate 98,096 of NW_027211015.1, read as the reverse complement.
AGGCCACCGGCCTCCTTCACACAGCACAGACAAACAGACAAGCAAACACTTAGCTGATCACCACAGCACACGCGTGTCATCAAAACGAGCCGCGTCTGACATGGACGATCGCACGCACATGCTGCACTTCCACTCGCGCACTGCTTCCCCCCCGGGATGAAACTGCAGCTGAGGGAGCAGGCCGACACCGAGTGATGCTTTTGTAGCTGCTTGATTTTTCCAGAGATGGTTTCTGTTGTTTTAATAAAAAAATAAAAATAAAAAAAAAATACAGAAAACAGCAGGAAATCAGAATCTACATTGAAATCAACTTTACTTAGTAGAAGTAAAGTGACCATTGTCAGATAAAAAAAGAAAGAAAAAGTAACCAAATTTAATTTTTTTTAAGATATTCATGTTGGAGTAAGGGATTCATATGAAAAAAAAAATTAAAACAAAATACTATTAGAACAAAACTTTGATGTGTTCAAACATGACTGTTAATTTTATTTGGATTACAAAACAATTCAGTTTAATTTCAGGGTTGACCAGGATTGGTTGTCAGCATCACCACAGACCTCAGTTCAGTTCTGTGTTATAGTAACCTACTTTTAATACAGTTATGATCACATGTTGCCACATAATCGTGACACGGAAAAGGAAAAACAACGGTTTTTGAGGGAAGATCGATAATAGCTGAAAAACAGCTGTTCTTTCCAGATCGCCTTGGGCTTCTTTTGGATTTAGTTCCTTTAAAAAAAATAAAAATGAATTGAGCTTTCAGGTGGATGTTTTATTGGGTGTGTTTGTGAAGACCTGTCCCACGTAGTGTTTTAAAGAATAATGGTATTATTAAGAGGAATAATAGCCACGCTACCAACAGCATTATCTCTTCTTGTAGTAATGTGGGCCTATCTGATAACTTCACATTCATTTGTTCATACTTTGAGTGTTTCTCTGAGGATCTCTATCATTATATGTATTAATCCCTGAGAAGAAGAATATCCCTCTGTCACTAAGAGTATTATTATATCATTTCATCTCACTACATTACCAATCTCTAATAAGTAAAGACTTGTGTGGTAGCTTAGCCGTTAGCTGCCCCCACTCTTTTCAGAGGCTGGAGAGGCTAACATCACAGCCCAGCCCCAGCTAACAAGCTACTTGAGTAAACACGGCCCGGCGCCCCTCTGATGAAGCCCAGTGTTGGTTTCCAGGTTGAATTTAAGCAGCTTCTGGCCCTTGTGGATTAGTCAGCCTTGCTTCACAGTTCACAGTCAGATATTTTCCCTCTTGTTTCATTGTAAATTTTTGCATTGAGGAGGAGCATTTTTCAGAAATTAGGCTGTGAGCCCACGGTGGGACGCAAAGGGCTTTAAATCCCCAAACTATGCTGAGGAAATTAGTAGTTTAAGCCACTGATGCCTACACAAAGTCCCTGCAAAAGAAGGAAGATGAGCTGTTTGATTTTCAGCAACCCCGTGGACCATCTGTGGAGAGCCTTGTTAGTTAATAGTCGTCATGACTCGAATCGTTATCCGTCTATATTGAATTTTTCTTCACTCAAGACAAGGACACGTGAGAACCCCTCTATAACCATGCTGACTAAAGCTGTGTGAAAATATTTAAAACGATTTGAGAGCTAGTAGCTCTGAGCGTCCCTTCATTGAACTCCCGCTCCTGTTTATCAGCAGGACGTAAACAGCCCCGGTGCCTCGTCTGATGTTGAGTTGTGGGTGGAGGTTTTGTTAAGCCTGGCAGGAGATAAGTTGGTGGGAGTTGTGGGTCATTGAGGGAGCTGCAGAGGAGCAGTGAGTCAACCAAAGGATAGAAACAGATACTGAAGTTTGCTTTGTGTCAAACTCGGCTCCTGAGTGTTCAGCCTTTATAGGACACCACCATTCCTCTCTTCCAACATTATTCCGGTTGCCATCAACCACAGAAGGTCAGTGTTGTTGGGAAATTATTCTTGAAGAGATACAAAAATAGTGTGGATTTTTTTTTTTTTTACATTTTAAAGAAACATTGACAGTGGCAATATTATTAGGTTTGCAGGGATTTCAAAACAAACCAAAGTCCTGGACAAAATTTACTTTTGTCCTAATGACAGTGCAGGAGGTAAAGTTAAGAGATCATGAAGTCTTTACGATACATCCTCTGGGGACCATGAATGTCTGTACTGAAGTCTATGTCAGTCAGTCCTGTTGAGATATTTCCGTCTGGACTCTCTGGTGGATTAATCGACATGGCTACTCAGAGCCAGCTGGCAGCTAACGTGGTTACAAACAATACCATGTGTCAGCAAAAAGTTCAGAGACTATGTTCCTGATGTGTTTGAATGCAGAACTGCACAGTAGTAAGTAATAAGTAGGGGTAGCAATACTCAGCAAACCCAGTTGCCATGGCACCACAGTTCAGGCCGTTGTCCCTCAGACGCTTTCGACCGTCACAGTAGAACTCGGTGTCTCCGTGAACAACGCTGCTCGTGGCAAAGACAACCTGGTTGCTCCTGACTTGATGCACCTTCTTCGGACTTGGACAGGGACCTTCAGTCCCTCTTGAAACATGAATCCCACTCTGAACACGTTGCCGAGCCAGCTCATTGCTTCATTGTTGATTTCCCAAGTTTGACACAACATTTTATGTGTTCTCTGCCCACTTTGAAAACCTATAACTCGGGTGCTGATGTGATTCAAGGGACGCAACTGGGAACGCAGAAAGTTATTGCGTCACCCTCGTGAATTACTGCGTTGTGCTCCGTTCGTGTGCAACAGGAACAGTCTCTAATCTGTTTCATAGCATCTCATCCATTACAATCAGGCCTTGCTAGTTGAATATCTTCTGAGTAACAATATTTTCACCATTAGTTGCTCTTTTGAAGGCAATTGAAGTCTGAACTCTGTTGACGTTAGTGCCTTGCTCTACCAAAGTGGACCAAGCTAGAAATCTAAAGACATTTTCCTCCACATCTTTGTTTACTTCTTCTTTTCTGTTGAATTCAATTACCTCCTAATAAGAAGCATCATCTTCTTTCCTCCTAAACATTGTTCCATCCGTTTATCGAGCTTCACCCCGAGACTCCGAGCAGGCCTCTCTAACAGGATTTGTTTAATAGTGTACTATTCCCTGATTCATATCTCTGCAAACCCCAGTCAGCCAAGATCAACACTAATGAGCCTTTGAGAGAGAATAATGAGCTTCCAGCAGTCACTGGACTGCTTCTTCTTTGGACCAGTGAGGACAGCATGTGGAGGCGGAGTCAGCGCTGTATCTCAGTAACAACAGGGGTAATGGCGTCTGACAGCGGGCTAATTCCTGCAGTGTACTCAGCCGCTTCATCTGGGCTCCGTCCGGAGGGTTCAGACTCAGAGACAGAGTTTGATGAGACACCCCTAGTTTCTGTAGGAGTTTTTCATGATAAATGCAAAACCTGAAGTTTGGTTTCAGTTTTTTCAGCAGAAAAGTAGAACATTTTCTTACTAATACATGCTAAAATGTGAGCTAAGATATTTCTGAAACGCCCTTCAGACTTGTAGAAAGACATTTAGAGGTGAAAAACTGAGGCTGCAACGGACTTTGTCTAACCACTGTTTCATGTTACCTTTCTACGGATTTGCACATTGATGCTGGCCGTCTGATCAGCGACTGGTCAGCATATACTGTATGACTTTAATAGGTAGGAACCCTTTGTTTTGATGTACAGTTATGCTTTTTCTTAAAGTTGAATGAGGTCTTGATGAAATCCTGATCGTTAGCTCAACAAAGTCCTCCAGTCCACTCAAACCTCATGGGTTGTTTGTTCCAACCTCCAAATACAACCCACAGGAGTGTTTCCGAAATAAGCGCCCCTGGTTAGGTTTTGGCTCAAAATAATCTCTGTATAACTTGTCATAACCCCAAGGAAACAGTAACTTTCTTGAAGGTATACAACCTTTGTCTTCATTGCAACAGTAAATGTAGTTTTGAAAAACTATCCCAAATGATGGTTGGAAATGGGAAGCGAAAAGCCACCCTAATCGGCTTCTTTAAACAAGCAAAGACGTACATTATACAGACATCTTCCGAATGTCACCTCTCCAGGACACCAGGTTGTATATATTGTATTGTTATATGACTGCTAGAAGTTGCTTAGCTTTGTGTAACTGTGGGTTGTAATAAGCCGGCTGCACACAAGATCTATGGAGAACTGTTTTGAGGAGGAGGACAGTCTCCAACTAAACAGCCCAGTGTTTATTCAAGACTGCATCAAGCTGAAAATCGACTACTTTTACTCTCTTCAACTTTTTCTTTCTGTCTGTATTTTCCCTTCTTTCTCTTTTCTTTTTTCAGTGGGACATTTGGGGGAATTCATTCGTAGATTGGCTGGTTTGAGTTGGACATGGTTTAATCTCGATGCGGTCGCTCGAAGTCGAATCCTGAATCCAGACTTTTTCTGACCAGTGAAAGTGATCGTTTAAATGATAAACTCTTTTGTTAAACAGAGCAGACAAAAAAAAAAAAGCAACAATTTGTCACCTAATTTGGATCAAAGAAACCAAAGAACTGTCCTCAGCTGCTCGTCTCTCCGTCTCTCACCTCTTCATTCCACATCCGCCTCTCTCCTGTCCCCTGCCTCTCTCCCTGCCTTTGTCTGGGCTGCATTGGTGTGTTTTCGTTGCTGATCCTCCAGGCTCAGAGGGCTGATGGAGGAATGTCATGATGAAAGGAACAGCAGGAGGATTTGTAGTCGTCTTGTGTCTGGACATCGTTGGACCTTACAATCACAGAATGAACTTTTTCCACTTTTAACTTTAGCTTGGGCCACAGAAATATCTCATCTGCTCAGTAAAGTTTTGGTTCCCTTTTACTTTTGATCTTATTTCAAGACTCACTGATACCATCTTTAGCGTTTCGAGGATTTTACCTTGATAACGTGGTACTTAAAATCATGAGTCATTTCCCTGAAGCCATGAGCTATTCACAAACTACCTGTTCATGTTTTAGACATTGGAAGTATTTTGTCACGCGTGTTTTGTAACTTCTGTTCATTCAAGGTTTTGCTTGTAAAAAAAAAAATGACTCCCACTTGACTGTCCGTCTTTAGGTGTGGGCGTACATGAGCAGATCTTTCAGTGGACTCAGCGTTTTCTCAGCTGCCTCTGCACGGCTCTGGAAAAGCCCTGATGTTGTGGTTTGTCGGCCTGGTTATAAGAGATATCTATTTCAATGATGGCCAGTCCTCCCTGTGTGTCTAAAAATGGGCTGGTAGCCCATTACGTTATGGAAAGTTGCAACAGTGCCCAGAATGTAACCCCCTTACTATGACTAGATCTAATTACAGCAGCTACATAATGCTGCCTCTCTCTCTCTCTCTCTCTCTCTCTCTCTCTCTCTCTCTCTCTCTCTCTCTCTCTCTCTCTCTCTCTCTCTCTCTCTCTCTCTCTCTCTCTCTCTCTCTCTCTCTCTAACTATCTGTCTCTCCTGTCCCTGTCTCACTGTTTGTCTGTCTTTGACTCTTTAACATGTCCTTTTCACTTTTCTGTCTCTCTGGACTTCTTCATTTCAAAGATTTTGCTTGAAAAGAGTTGTATCATCGAAAGAAGATCCCTAAAAGAAGTGACCAAGTATGTCGGTAGATATTTGCCATCAAAATGAGAATTTTAAACAATCTTTATTGATTTTAAACTCATAAATTCTGTATTGATCTTTCCTCAGGTGTGTTTGTATTTTATCAGAGTAGCAATGGGACAGACTCATCTAGTTTCTAAGCTGCACCAAAGCGATCAATAGAGTTGTATAATTGACCAGCCTCTCTTTTTCTGTGTGAGAGCCTGTTTTCTTGGCCTACTTACGCAGAGCTCCCTGTTTAAAGACAGAGCAAAGCAGCAAAAGAAACTGAGCTTAACATCTCATCTACTCTTTTATGGTTTCCTTTTTTCTTTATTTGTTTCGTGGGTGCGAGAGCCAACCACTAAATAGCGACTTAGATGTGAGTGACAGACATAAAACAGACAGAGGAAAGGACAAAGGACTCTCCGGTGGGAATGTTTTCTGCGGGAGTGGGTCGGTACTGTAGATGAATGCAGTTCTACCGAGTGGCCCAGTCCTCTGTCCTTCAGTTTGGACTGCCACAGACAAGCCAAAAGTTCTGCTCTGCCCCCATCTGTGAAGGTGTGTAAGGGAACAAAGGAGGAGGGAGACTTAGAATAACATAATACTACTAACAACAAAAAAATTGAAAGAATAAACAAAGAAAAAAAAAATACCAAACCAAACTTGCAGCTCTTATAGCTTTTCTTCAAGATGTTTATACTCTGCTGGCTGTTACTGTGCCGTCACCATTCATGTGCAGCTGCAGCGCACCTCGGGTAGCTCTGTTCGTCATGGCTCAAAACGCTACAAGCTTTTTGCATTGACTGTGTATTTGTGCGTGTGCTGTCACAAAGCGGCGCATCAGCACAAATCAAGTGTCTGGTCGATGTGCGCGGGACCTCGTCACACCATGCAGCAGGCGATGCATCAGCAGTGAGCGAGCAACTCTGCAGGAGCTGCACGATCGAACTGAAACATGACTTAGCTGCAGGTAGTGAAAGCACAAGTTCATATTGGGGCCGTGATGAATGATATTAGAATACAATTTCATCAGTGAGCAGACTGGCTGCGGGTGCTTTTCATTTTGAAATACATGGGAGCTCCTTGGATGGATTTGGAAGGAAATTATGGACAGAAATATGTTTCACTAGAAACCGAATTTGAATCATTCACTCAGGTGTTGAAGATGATCAAGTGACAAAACTTGGCCTACTTACTCACTGAGGTTATATCTTGCCTCTGCTCTGTGCTCGTCACGGTGCTGCGCTCCATTTGCACGTAACAGGAGCACTTTCAGAACATTATTCACGAGAAGGTTTATATAAACATCTTTTTGCATAACTATCGTTCAGATAAGTTCTGTGGATCTGCACTCGATTGCTTTTCCTCAAAGACTAAGATACATGAGACACGAGCTGATTTAATTTCATGTTTTAACATTTAGTTTAACGTTTATTGAAATTCTGTTTCAAATTATGCCACTCGGATTTAGCTTCTCAATCAAGTTAAATTTTAGTTCTAATTCTGTGATTCAAATACATTTTTAATGCAATTATTTCAGAGTTTGGCAATTCATATTCAAATATAAGTGATTTAAATTCAGTTTCTAGTGACACATCCTTCTTTCCCTTTGAAATATGCTTAAATCATTGTAGGTGTATTATAATTTGTATTAATGGACTAATGGACTGGAAATAACTCTATTGTAAGACTTTACATGTCTGTTGCCTCACAATAAAGTTGCAAACACTGAACGAAGTTAGCGAAGCTGTCCTTCTTGTTGTAGACGATGATGAGAAAAGATTCAGAAATATTTTAGTTCCTCCTCTGGACCACATTTCCTTTTTCATTTCAAACTTCTCTGTATGTGAGTGTGTGTGTATCTTTAAGCTGTGTTCAGCTTGTCGTGAGCTGCTGCTCAGTGTGCTGAAAAACACCCCGAGGTGTGGAAACCAATCATTATGACGATAATTAGCAGCATTTTCATAACTTCACGCATGACTGCTTTGATCAATGAAGACGCTTTCGCTTCACACACTCGCTGAGCTGCAGAAATAGGAGCTGATTTTGTCTCTATATGTCTTTCCATTTGCCTGAGTGTGGTGTGAGTGTGAGTGTGAGTGTGTGTGTGTGTGTGTGTGTGTGTGTGTGTGTGTGTGTGTGTGTGTGTGTGTGTGTGTGTGTGTGTGTGTGTGTGTGTGTGTGTGTGTGTGTGTGTGTGTGTGTCCTTCTTTGTGCATCTGTACATGTGACTGTTTATGAAAGTGTTAAGTGTGTCCGTACCAATGCTTGCACCTGGCTCCTTGTCTTTGCTCCAGAGCCCAGAGGGGTGCAATAAAGAATGCCTTGTCCGCGCGCGCGCACACACACACACACACACACACACACACACACACACACACACACACACACACACACACACACACACACACACACACACACACACACACACACACACACACACACACACACACACACACACACACACACACACACACACACACACACGCGCGCGATGCCCAACAGAATCAGGCGTATGTCCAGATTTAAGACTAACAAAAACTATGTGGATGTGTGGACAACAGATGATTGTGTGTGTGTTGGTCCAGAGTGACTCCACTCCCCTGGCATTTCCTTGTGGGGGAAGTTGAGAGCAGTTCCCCTCCTCCCTTGTCTGAATTCTTAATTCTATCTAGTTTCTATCTTCTATACATACACTCATAAACTCATATTGATGTGCCGGCTTTTTAATACATTTTTTTAAATCCTCGTCTTTAAACCTTCTGACACTCAAGTCTCCTCTTCCTCCTTTTGCTCCTCTCCTCTTCTCTCTCTCTCTCTCTCTCTCTCTCCAGACTTCCTGTGTTTTCTGGCAGCAGTCTGATAAAGTATAGAAAACAGATTTCCAGGTTTTGAAAAAAAAAAAAAAGAAAGAATGTAGAAAAACAGAAATGTTGCTGAGTAGTTGTTGACCAATAATTATTTGAATTTACTGATCCTGTATGGTGTCATTGATGTAACAAATAAAGCACAACATTATGGTGAGAATATTAAATATTGCTATACAAGATCAAATGGTGTCCAACATTTCTAGTTTGACGATATGATGCATGCCAATTCATTTCCCATCTCTAGTGGGCACTTGTGAACAAAAGGCATACAGTTCTCCCTAAAATACTTAAAACCTGCAATAACTCATTAACTGGCAGTCTAATCAAGTTGTGAACACAACACTGACATCTAATTGATATCAATGAATATTCACTCATCCAGCAGTTAAGGAGAAACACTACAATTCGTTCCTGTCCACCTGATAAATGTAAGCCCAATAATCATTCCCTTTTTGCTCTGTTTTTGGTCTCCACCACCTCCGGAGGGAAATATCTGGCTCTTAACTGCTAAATGACCCACTATGTTCACCAGATAATTGCTGACTGTGTCCGTCAGCTGTTTGGTGCCTGAGCAGCAGTTTACATGCTGTATACTTGTGTAAACGTACGAACTCCAAGTCTAGTTTCTTGAGTTTTATGCATGTAAGTACAGTTTCAGGCTCTGAGCGCTTCTAAAACTCTTAAGACCTACGACTCTATACTGTTCCCGAACACATCCTGTTTAGACACAGGCAGACAGATCACCAGAGCCGCTGCTCTACTAATGTCCTGAGCACATGAGGCCTTCCTCTTTAATGAGAAACCAGTGTCCCTTCCCCCTTGAAGTCCAAGCTTGGGGTCAAAGGTCACACCAGCTGAAGGAGGTTGGGGGATGTCCCTTATGAGCTCTAGGGTCAGGTCGCACCCATCTGAGTAAGGGACCTCTTTAAACCTGTTGCCTGCGGTCTTGATGGATCCTGATTGCAGAGAGGAGTGATCAGCGTGAAGGAAGCTTTAAAGGTCAGGTCGTGACTGTGCTCATCTGAATGTCTGTCATGGAGCTTGTTTCTGCTCCATGATTGTCATTTTAATTACCTGATTTAAAAAAAAAAACCAATTTTTTTTACTGCTCCCTGTGTACTTTTGTACAAGCCGTCCTGGAAACCATCGGCATGTAAACAAATGGTCCCAAATGTGGCCTTAAAATGATTTCACAACCATCACTTAAAGTTTTAAAGCACTAATACATTTAATTCGTTTCAGCCAATCTGGGGTAGTAAAACCAGCTGTAGACACTATATTGATGTATTATCCTCCGATAGAACTGACAGCAAACATTTGCCTGTTCTTCTTCTTTTTTTTTTTTTTTTTAGCAAACATGAAGCATTCATTTGGAGTTTTGTATTTTTACCACACTGTGAATATAAATTCAATATTCATTCTGTTTTTAGGGATAAACAAACTTCTGTGAAAGTGATATGCTACTAAATGTTCCACTGTTCACACCAGCTACTCTCTAACTCTAGTTTAGTAATTTGATGTCGAGCAGATCATCAGTTCATCTTTCAGAGCTTTGACATTGAAAAACAGCTGGCCGACGCCTCTTGATGAGAACACAGAGATTAAACTAATCAGATGACAGTGTGCTGAGTGTTGCAGAGGAGAGTCCAGTGGAAATTCTGACTGTGTGCATCTCTACAATCAAACCCACATTGTATTTGGTCATTTGATGCATTCATCATTTAACATTGTAGATGAGCGCAGCGGTAATGAGGGCCCGAGCACCGATGGTGCGAAAGCCCTATTGGTTTTTGGTTTTACATTCATACTACAAAAATTTGGACAGTTGAGAGAATATACTTTACTTATTGTCTACTTATTCCCAGACTTTACGAGGTACAGATAAGACTGTCTAAAAACTTTGAGCTGGAGATTTGGGTGCTTGCTCTTTCTTCTTTTTTTTTTCTTTTCTTTAGAAAATAGCATTTACACCTTCATACAAGCTAAAAAAAAAAAAAAAAAAATCAGCTAAAACGTTGTAACATGTTAGTGGACACAAAGCAACAGAGCTCATGGGAAACGTGGTGATTTGCAGATTGTCTCCATTACAGTTTTAGTTTTTTCCAGTCATTATGAGACTTACTATTTGAGTAATTGATTACGTCTTTATGACATACATGTCTGGTCATTTGAGCGATAAAAATCTCCAGTCAGCACTTGACAACAAGTGTGTGCGGCAAAATCCAGCATGGAGCACCTGGCCAGGCAAACCACAGCAGCTTAAAGTGACTGCGTTCTGCTGTGGGAGGAAATGGGTGAGTCAGTGATGCTCTGAAACCAAAGCAAAAGCACTGACCTAAAATGAGTCAATCAGTTCATGTGACCTTTTAACCCTTCCTTCAGTCTGCTAACTCAGCATTTCCTCTGTGTCTTACAGTTTAATACTGCCTGGTTAAGACTTAACAACATTCAGTAGTTTTCTTACTTTTCCCATATCACAAACATAATCTGTGTTTGAATGTTTCAAAGCTGTTACTACTATAGACTTTATAAAAAAGTGAAGTCCCTCAACGTGCAGTACCACGAAGGACCACTATGGACTGGCTAAAAATACCCTCTGGCTCCAATAGACTCCCATTCAGACGGAGTATACTTCTCCCATAAAATACCAAATCACAAAATGTGTTCTACAAGTCATTATGGTGTCATTGGCTAAATTCACTTGAAGTGTAATAATTCCATGATTAATTAGATATGAGGCCTCAAACAGGTATGTTTAATGGCGTGTCTGGTTTGATTGACAGGCCTGGGGTGCAGTCAGGTAGCCGGTGTAGGTGATCCACCTGTCGCTCCTCTCCAACTCCAAATATGTTCACTTCTGTCTCCAAAACAAACAAGAAGGTGATGACCAAAATGCAAGAATCAAGGTTTCAAAACTTATTTACATTTTCTGGTCTCCAACTACCTGTCCTATTAGTAGCCTGTTAATCATCTGTTAAACACTTTGAACTGCACCAAAGTGTACGAGATGTGCAATACAATTTAAGTTTGATTGATTGACAGTTCACAAACCAAGTGTGTTTGTCACTTTTACTGGTGCAGCAGAGCACACTCCTCCTCACACCCTGATGATGCTTTTGTGTTTCTCTTGAAAGAGCACAACAATTAGATAATTTCATTAACCTATTTTACAGTGTAGATGTTTTGTCTCATTATGTGGCAACTATGCTATATTATTCAGAATATAATTCTAAGGAATTAGTTAATTCCTCTTGTAAATTTCAAGATAATAAACACTACATCTATGCAAACACACTTCTCAGACCAGGTCCGTGTTGTTTTTTTCAAACTCAAAAGTATAAACCTGCCTCGTGTCTGTCTGAAAAATGTGTTGAGCCTAAAAACTATTGTGCTGAAACCAACACGGATCTCCTCTCACTTCCTGAGCCCTGCAGGCTTTTCCGCTATTGAGGAAACTCTGGTCCAAACATCCCACATAGCAACTCGACCTAACACGGTGGGGATAGATCATGGTGCGAGTCACAGGAGAGTCGGATGACAGAAGGATTGTATCAGGTTTGAATGGAGTCAGCTGGGATGTGTTAACGGAGAGTACTGCATTAACTGCATTATCTGCATTCATGCTCTTCTTGAAGGTCTTAAAAAGTCAAATGTAGGATTTATTGAGGTTTTAGGTTGCTCTTAGGTCATCTTTTTTTCCAGTAGAAAATAGCAGGTATACCTTTATTTCCATTTTTTCTTTTCTTTTAATTCATTAGAAGTTATATATTGTAGCTTCAGGGAAACACGTCATTCCCCTTTAATAGTGTGCTTGAGGGTCCAGTTTTTGCTGATGTGAGCGCACACTTGTTGCTGTTTCAATGTGGCCATCACCATTAGTGTGTAGTGCTGCCAAAGTGCACTGAAACAACACTCCACCATTTTCTTTCTACTAGTAAAGCAACAAAATATATATATTTTCTTTCTGTCCGCTCCACTTTTCCTGGTTTGTGTTTTAAATCAAAAGCCCTGCACTGTATCAGTGGACAGAAGCCCTTTATTTGTACAAAAAAAAAAAAAAAAGGCTTTTATTTTTGAAATATCTGTAGGAGCATGTGACAAAAACCTGACAATAATTTTTTTAAGTTATTAAAAACAACAGATAAAATCAACATATATTGTTGACTTTATTTAATTAAAGAAATGCAAATATACATTATTGACTGCTGCATGTAAACCTGCCACTGGAGGAACAGTTTTGTGGTGATGACCAGGTGTGTAAGTCCAGAGTGCACCGAGCACAGTTGAGTTGGGGCTCATTTCTACGGTTGTGTAACTGAAGTACAGCACGTCAGGAGAGATACACAAGTGGTCTGACTGCCCAATTCAATGTCTTGAAACTTTAGAAATCAAGATTTTGAACAACTTCATCTCCTCTCATCACCTTATGTACTTTCTGTCACTCTTACCAACATTTAAGGTACCCTAAAAACAAAGTGTTTAGATCCATTGTTCTCAACCTTTTATCACGTGTGAACCCCATAAATGAAGCAGTGTGTGTTCGTGACTCCTTTTCATAACTGAACTAAACTAAAGAACGAATCAGTTCAACCGAAGAGTGATTTTCTTTTCTTTATTTTATTTAAATGACTTTAGAAGCAGCTATAAGCGGCTACTTTTGGACAGTTTGATGCTGCCGCAATCTGCTTTCTTTTTCTGTCATTGTGATTTAATTTGAGGCACCTCGGAGGGTCCTCGTTTAGAGCACCATGTTTAGGATGAACTGGACTCCTTTACAAGCTGTGAACATCTAAATTCTCGCGCTCCTTCCCAGTCGAACACTAAGCCTCGTTTCTGTGCATCTAAGCAATTAGCTCGATGGAAAAGGAATAATGGTGCAAACTGTGAACATTTTTGTAGCAGCGATAAATGTTCTGTTACTTCTGGCTGACTGATGGACCCTCCGTCTGTCTCCTTTCTGTTTTTCATATGTTCATACTGGCCAGGTGTGTGTGTGTGTGTGTGTCTGTCTCGTTTTTTAACAAAGGAACCAGAGAAAAAGATGATGTCATCTTTTAACTGTTGTGTGACTGTCTGTGGTTGAGGCGGCGGGGGCTCTGTAATCATTATGGTCTGTGCTCTGATGCCACCTTCCTCATACACAAGCAGAATACACACAAACATACACACATTAGTTAACAATATAAACAATGTCTTGTTCATTGTTTCCTTTGAAAAACAGCTTCATAATAAGGTTTCATTCTATTTGACACACACGCACGGACGCACGGACGCACGGACACACACACACGCACGCACGCACGCACGCACGCACACACACACGCACGCACGCACGCACGCACACACACACACACACACACACACACACACACACACACACACACACACACACACACACACACACACACACACAGCCTTTCTGGTCGAATGGACACAAGTGTGTTTTTTCACTTCCAGGCCTCTTGTGAAACTAAACCTCAGAGAGGAAAAAGACTTGTGTACGATCTGTCATGATGTCATCGGTGTCCATACACCAGCTTCTACACTGTGTTTTAGCCTCAGGGTGTGAGTGTGTGGGGGATGTGAACTGTATGTCTACACATTTACTAGTCAATGAGGAAAAGTGTGTAGTAGTTCTGGTTGTGTGTGTGTGTGTGTGTGTGTGTGTGTGTGTGTGTGTGTGTGTGTGAGAGAGAGAGAGAGAGAGAGAGCGAAAAGAGTGTGTAGTAGTTCTGGTTGTGTGTGTGTGTGTGTGTGTGTGTGTGTGTGTGTGTGTGTGTGTGTGTGTGTGTGTGTGTGTGTGTGTGTGTGTGTGTGTGTGTGTGTGTGTGTGTGTGTGTGTGTGTGTGTGTGTGTGCGTGTGATGAGTTAGAAACATGACTCAGCAGTGCTACAGTAAGATGGATGCTGGAGTTTAATGGATACTGATGGAGGTCGGCTCGCAGTGGGCTGTTGTGGCTGAAAAGAACACACACACACACACACACACACACACACACACACACACACACACACACACACACACACACTAGTCCACTACACTCTCATTCACAGGTTGTTTTTTTTAAAGGAAATAAACAAAGTATTAGGTGTAATAATGAAAGAGGCAGATGATTGCACTGAGACTGATCTTTACATTTAATGAATCTTGAACCCAAAACAATGTGCTAAAAATGTCTAAAAAAGCACCACAGAGCTGCAGAGTCAGTGATAATTCAGTATCAGTAATCCCTTTCAGATTACATGTAGTCATTTGATTATAGTCTGTATGTTTGTAATAATAATGATTTGTAATTGTGTGTTTCAGTTTCATTCTGAAGTTTAAGCTTTTATAACTCAAAATACTTGAAAAGTTAAACCCTGGTGAATTCAACAAAGAACTTGAAGTGATTGTCTCTCTCATGTTGTAGCAGGGAATTGAGTTTTAAATTGAGATAGTAAAACATTTTGGTGTTCACATAAAAGCAGCAAGGTATTTGCAGCATAACGTGAACAGTTTTAATGAGTAGGTCAGGGGTGGCCAACCAGTCAGAGACTAAGAGCCACATTTTTTACTGTGTTACCGCAAAGAGCCACATCATACACATAGGCACACATGAACATCACCCCATCCCTTCCTCACACACACACACACACACACACACACACACACACACACACACACACACACACACACACACACACACACACACACACACACACACACACACACACACACACACACACACACACACACACACACCTCTGCTCAGCCAAATTTATTGTGTGACATTATCATGTCACACACCAACATGATAATGACAGAAATGGACTCCTACAGTACTAAGACCACAGGCCAGTCATTTTCAACAATGAACATTGTGTGCACTGTCTCACACACACAAACTCTCAGTTCAACAAAGTCCACAAACAAAAACATAATAATTTACAATGCATTAATATGCATGTTGCTTAGTGGGACTTCTGTCATTCCTTGCCTTGAACAATCCTCTTCAAATCTGGCTTGTATTCTGTTGTTGCCACTTGAAGCAATTCTTTCACACGGGTGTCAGTCAGAACAGATCGATGCTTTGATTTCACGTGTTTCAGGGTAGAAAACACAGACTCGCAGACGTATGTTGACCCGAACATTGACAGTATCTTAAGCGCAGCCCGTTTGACATTGGGGTATTTTTCCATTGGCACACTTTTCCAGAACTCAATGGTCCCTTCCCTTAAAGCAGGTTTCAGTTGGTCCTCCTCACAAAGATCGATCATCTCCAACTCGGCCGCGGCCTCATCTGTGACTAGCGGGGCTTTCAAACAGTCCATCTCCGCATTAAATGGGTCGACGAGGAACGTAATCTGTGGCCTTTTCAGTTGTAGATCACGGAACCGGATGACAAAGCTTTCGTGCAGGTTTTCAACCAGTGTTGCATATCTGGCTCTTTGCTTATTCGGGGCGGCGCTGGTGACTTGCCCGCTGGCTTTTAGCAGAGTGGGAAAATGCGTTAAATCTCCCTTTTGAATATGCGCCTTGAACAGCTTCAGTTTGTTGACAAACGCAAACACACTTTGCAGCAGGTCAGGCAGCATTTTTAACTTACCCTGCAGGGTCAGGTTCAGTCTGTCCAAGTGACACAGCGTGTCGACCAAAAAGGCCAGATCCATAATCCACTCGACGTCCGAGAGCTCGGGATAGTCCTTGTCCTTCTCTTCCATGAACAGTTTCACGGCATCCAAAAGCTCAAAGAAGCGAGCGAGCACCTTGCCTTTGGACAGCCACCTCACAGTGCAGCGGCAGGTCACCTGGAGGTCCTTGGTCCAGCTCAGCGATGAGATTCTTCAATTGCCTGTGGTTAAGCGCATGTGTGCGGATGTAGTTGACGATTTCCATCACAGGCTTCATGACGTTGTCTAAATTCAATGATTTAGACACGAGTTGCTCCCTGTGGATGATGCAGTGGAAATTCCAAAACTCGGGAAATGTTTGGTCAGCTTTGCACAGCCCCACAAGTCCGTTCACAGATCCGATCACGGCCGGCACTGCTCCATCCGTGGCTATTGCAGTTAGCTTCGGTGTGGGCAGAGTTGCTTTCGCAAATGCAGCCATCATTGTTTCTTTCACATCTATGCCACGGGTTCTGTCTTTTAATGGCACAACATCAAGTAGTTCTTCTTTGATCACACAATCTTTTGACACAGACCGTGCAAATATTGCCAGCTGAGGCTCGTCTTGTACGTCACAACTCTCATCCAACGCGACACTAAAATACTCACATGCTTGAAGGTCAGAGTGCAACTGTGATTCAACAGCCGTGTTAATGTGTTCAACAGTGTGGCGGGACAGTTGGACGTCTGATACCATCCGTTTTAGTTTGTCGTTTTCAGGAGACAAGATTTCAACAACGTCACTGAGGCATTTTTTAACGAACTCCCCTTCATTAAATGGCTTTTTAGCCCGTGCAATGCTCCAAGCCAGTTGATACGATGCAAGCGTGACAGTCTCTGAGTGCTTCGTAATTTTTTGGAAAAACTGTACCTGCTTTTCTGCCTGACTTTTCAAAGTGTCCAACTTGTGCTTGCGAAGTTCAGTCCCTTTTGGAAATCCCTGGTCGATGTTAGCACGCAGTGAGCTGAAGTGGCGCTGAAGATTTGAAGCTTTGAAATGCGCTAATGACGTCTGACATATCAGGCAGAATGGCTCGCCATGACGTTCAACAAAAAAATATAAACTTTCCCACTCTGTTAAAAACGTCCTGTGTTCATCTTCATATTCTCGTTTAGCTGTGCATTTTTTCCTGCCATTTTGAGAGCGAAATTGACACTAATTGTTTCCTCCAATGGTTTTGCCCCTCCTGCTTTGCAGAATTTCACCTCATGCGCGTTTGACGAAAATACCATATTGAACTCAAGCGAAGCGAACACGCACAAAAAAACCAACACAAACACAAATGTTGATATGAACGTAAAAGAGCCGCATGAAACCAGGCAAAGAGCCGCATGCGGCTCGGGAGCCGCGGGTTGGCCACCCCTGGAGTAGGTAGACAATTAAATTAATACAATTTTTTTTTTAGGTTTAATCAACTATTTAAATATGTGCTAATATGTGTTTGTGTCAATTAACATTAAGTTTTAGTTTTTTCATTTTGCCAGTTTGAGACATTTTTGTCGACTCAACATTAATAAATATTTTCAATATAAAAGCACCTGATACACAGATTATTACAAAAAAGCCATTTCCTCTGAAGTAAACTTTTTGCAATTGAATTTGAATTAAAGTTTGTTGCAGTGGAGGAACTGTGATCACACACACACCCACACACACCCACACACACCCCACACACACACACACACACACACACACACACACACACACACACACACACACACACACACACACACACACACACACACACACACACACACACACACACACACACACACACACACACACACACACACACACCCACACGCACGCACGCACACACACACACACACACCCCACACCCCGCACATGCACGCACACACACACACACACACACACACGCACGCACGCACACACACACACACACACACACACACACACACACACACACAAATGTATACAGTGCTGTTGTAATGGGCCTTTTATCTTGTTTTTAAAATGGCTTCTCCCTGAAGTACCCTGTTAATGTTCAGTCTCGTCTATGCACTGAAATTGCTCTGTTTATCTCTCCCTTGCTCTCCCCCTCGCTCCAGTTCGTCCTCTCCCTCAACTGTCACTCCTCCCTTTGTGTTTCAGAGCTGATATGGTTTGACCCAACAAGCCTACATACACTTTGTTTTGTAATTGCTATTCTCCAAATTCACTCCTCCGGTGAATAGTATCTCTTCTCCACCTGCAAGATACTGACAGAATGTTCTCTGTAGGAGATGATTAGAAAATAATCAATACAAGAAAATTATTAATTATGTTAGGATGATAAATAATTGTTTTTGTGATGAAAGTGGAAAATGTCGGAAACTTCGTGAGACAATCTTATGATCACAAGACGTCGAGTTTGTTAAGACCCTGAAATAACAAAGTAACTTTTCCATGTGAACAAAACGACATAAAACAGACACCGTACATGCTATTTGTTTTATTGTTTTTGTTACTTTGCTTTTTCTTTATTACACATGAAACATCCTTCACCTTTTCTCTCCGCTCGGAGGTTCTCATTTGGCACCAGCACAGATTTGTTCTCTTGTCATTTTTGTGGTTTGCTCTTTCAATCAGCCTTGACCTTTTCTGCCAACGCTGCCCACACACACACACACACACACACACACACACACACACACACACACACACACACACACACACACACACACACACACACACACACACACACACACACACACACACACACACACACGCGTCCCCTTTGGCGAAACCAAAATGAGTTAATCTGTCATCACTCCGACTGAGCTCTGCACATCTCATTCAGGACCAGGGGCCGGTGGCTCAGGTGTCCCAGTCCCTCTTCTCACAAAGGAAACCTGATCGTGTGGCAGTTCAGACACACATGCACCGACACAGACCACAAACATGATCCAGACGTAAAGGATTGCACAGACTCACTCTCACACGTTCTCACTGTCTTTCTGTTTGTCTTCCTTCTCCAGTTAACATTGAACTCTGGTTACCGCTCTGGGCAAGATGGAGTTTAAATGGGCTTTAAAAGTAGTGATTCTGTACACTGGTTCTGTTTTCAAAAGGTGTGCTTTACTTTGCTCATTTATTCAGACTATTCTGTTAGATTGCCATTTACAAAATCCCCTGCGGGCTTGATTTTAATGATGTAAGTGCACGGTCTGAAGCGCACGGCACCGTTTCATTTAGGGTGTGTCCAACTCTACTGTTACCAGTTTAATGGTGTGAAATCTGAGCGCAAAGTAATACACACAGTTCAAAGGGGTTGCATTTAATCTCTTTAATAATCATTGGTGTGTTTAGGGTGTAACATGAAATAAAGCAATCAGTGTCATCTCCCATTGCCTTTAGGAACCACGTACTAGTATGCTTCCCAAATTCACATTAAAGTGTCGTTGTAGTTCAATTAAAACCTGTTATGGCCACGATAAAAACAAACAAACGGAACATTCGGCTCCTGTGGTCATCGACATATAAAGAGGACGCAAACTCCAGGACTAACAATATCAATAATAGGTTTATTTACACAATGAAAACTTAACTAAAAATGGAGGCTGGCCAAAAAAGGAACCAAAAAATGAGGAGAGTTTGGGGCAGCTGCACATGTGGCCGAATGACCCGGAGATTCTCCCCCTAAACTAGCCTGGGTGGTGAAACTAAAAGAAATAGTTATTTGTTCCTTTAGTTTTACCACCTGGAGTAAACCTAAACTGGACAGCCAGACCTCCATTCAGATCAGCATTGTGACAGGATCCTCCTCCTCCTCCTCTAACCTCCCTCAAATAAGATAAGTGGGCGGGGCCAGAACTTAGCATGGATCAGAATCATGTCTGAGAAATAGAACATAAGGGGGAAGCGCCTAACCCCTCATTTAGGTCCACCCTCATTTTGCTTTGGCATCTTTCTGGGTTGAATTTGACAAATATGCATCAAGAATAAGATTATGCTACTTGAACACCGGAAGCTCTTCCATATATCAGACGATTATTGGCATGAACTTCCTTCTGGATATAGATATTTAAGAAGAAATCATACACAAGTTCCCTGAACTGTTTCCATCGTGTGAGACGCTGATTTGTGTGATCATATTTATTATTATCCTACAGCTGCAGGCCAATTACACACATATACTATTTTGTTACAGCCTCGTGTCTCAGTTTAAATACTATTTCACGTTGTTCCTGTCATTTCAATTTGGAAAAGCTGTTTTTTTTTGTCTTCTCTCTGTCTGGAAAAGATGAGTGTTGTGTTTTTAATTCTTTGCAGAAGTTCACACTGGAAACACTGCGTTCAGTCTGTTAAGGAATGCTGAAGGTTTGGATGGTCGCCTGTAATTCTACACGCTATTGTAGAGGCAAATAACTTGTTATGAATGTGGTTTTTGTTTTTATGACCAACTGAATCGCCCTGCGTGTTCACTCGGCCTCTGAAGCAATCGTCTGCGAGGCTCAATTTGTAAAGACATGTATTTGTGTTTGCTGGAAATTGGTTACTCTCTAACTTCTTTCAACAAAACTGCAAAGAAAAATATCATTATCTGTGTCACATTGTGCTCTTAATTGTTCGCTGACAGAGCACTTCACCCTTAAACAATAGACACATAGGTTAGTGAATGATGTATGATGTTGGTTTGAAGGAAAACAATCGCAGGTTTACATCTCGTCTCTCTTTTCTTTTTCCAGGGTCGACATGTTAAGACGGGACAACTGGCGGCCATCAAGGTCATGGACGTCACTGAGGTCAGTTACACCACTTATTGTTTACTTTTGATTTTTGAACAACTGCAGTGCAAATTTCAAATCAGCAAATGAAAATGCAAGTTGATAGTTACATATGTTGAACACATGGGGAGAAAGTTTATTGGAGACAATAGACCTTTTTCACAGCAGACATCTTGACTTGTCACAGTGGGAAAAACACAGGTGTCAATGATGGCTGCATTCCACTAAGGCGAGGTCCAGGTTTTGTGCATGTTGGTTCACTGTCATGACCACCGACTGTATACAAGAGTGGACAACCGAAAAATGCTTCTGGGTCGGAAAAATTAGGCCAATGCAAAGGTGCTCTGTCCACCGAGGGCCACTCTGGGCTGGCTCCAAAATGGCTCCGGCTCCATAGACTCCCATTTATCTTCTCTCATGAAATACAAAGTCAAATCACTCCTTCTTACTAGTTTTCTAGCAGCCCATCTGAAAAAAAAAAAAAAAAAAATCCCATCATTAATTAAGTCATTTCTAATAACAATTACCTATAGCAGAAACCAATCAGGAAAAGTTGAAAAATGATTTTCTGTCACAAGGAGATGAGAACGAAGCAAATATGTTCTGCTGTTGATGTTTGAGAATGGTCCTGGTTTGGTTTTACACAGCTATGTTACACTGTGACTAATACGACAGCTGTACTGCAGCAGTTACTAGATCCCCATGGCAGCAACCAAATATGGATTAATCAGTCCCACCAACAAAACGATGTGGTTTTGGTTGTTAAACTTGTGGGATTAGGTGTTGGAAAGGGGCCTTATGAGGTTTCCAGTGAGGCAAATCTCTCAGTTAGCTACTTGTTGGTAATAAGCTGATTGACTCTCTTTGTTGCTGAAAAGTCAGAAGGACGCAGACATGAAATTGAAGGACTGCTGCACATTGAAGGAGGCAGTGGAAACGTCTGTGCTCATATTTGACAATTTAAACTAAATAAAAGGAAATATCTCATTGATTTGGATGTATGAACCCTTTTTTACTTTGTATATTTGGAAATTTAGTTTTTATTGCATCAGACTACATAAATATTTTAAAATTTTCTACTGACACATTTAATATAACAGCAAAACAGTTTCCCCGACTACCCTCCTCCCCCTCAGCATTCTCCACCCTCATGTCAATATTTTCTCTCCAAAAATAGACAGGCTTATAACCACATGACTTTCAATGCTCTATAGTTTTTTTTTTCCTCTTCATTGGATAAACTGAGTTAGTGTTTTGATAGATTTTCACTCTCCTGAGGGCAGTTTAACTAACAGTCTGAAAGACTGAAGATTTGTATGTTTTGAGGCTGAGCTTGAAGCTGAAGCAGGGACCCAGAGGGCCGTGTCTGTCTGTGTAACTGGAGCCAGTGTTTCCTATTGTGTTTACATGCAGAAATGTCCTGGTAGTTTTATTAAACTCGTCTCACGTTGATGAGAGACTTTTTTTTTTTTTTTTTTCACACTTGGTGTTGCTCGTTAAAACAACAGCGACGAGACAATAAGAAAAATATTCACAAACACATATTTGAGGTCAATCGACTGTTTCCTGCAGACGTCTGAAAGATGAATGGGTGTATCAGCAGTCCTTTAATCTGGGTTAACCGTTCTGCTGAAGAGGATTGTACTGTCTGTCTTTTAGGACCCTGCTGGTTTTGACTCCGTCTCCAAAACCACTAACACGTCCTCTGAGGTCCTGTTTTTAGGACAGTGTATACAAGTGAATTAGGAAGTAAATTCATATAGCATCTTTTTACAAAGTGTTTTACATAGAAAATATAAAAGCACCACGATGAGGAAAACACACATTAAAACAAAGTATTACAACAGCGCAATAAAAACCCAAACAGTTGCGGTTATTTCCCACCGGTTCCGTCTGCGTTGCATTCGGTCTCCGACACGTCCATCCGAGCTGATCGCTGCCGTTCAAGTCAAACGTTTCACATCCCACCGGTCGCGTCGCAGCAAGTATCAGCAGGGTCCTAGAAGCAGGTTGGCTCACCGCTCTGCTAAAGATAGGTGTTGAGTCTTTTTTTTTGACGGAAGCCAGATGGACATCGGGACAAACTGAACAGAGCAGATCGGCCGGGCAGGAAGTCAGACAAGAAAAGACAAAGCATCTGGTCCATTTTCAAAATAAAGCACCTTGTGGAGCCTCCTGATCGTACAACACATCACTACATCGATATGTAAATGATTCCTCCTCCTGTTGCAGGCACCGTAATTGGGGAAATGAATGTATTTGCAAATACTTAAACTCAGCAGCTGTATTAACTTTGTTCGTACGCTACAGACTGTAGAAGATAAAAACAATAAACACAAATGGACAAAAAAGTTACAATTTAGCAATGTTGACCTGCAAGAAGCATAAACATCGAGAAAAAAATGACCAAATCAGGAAGTTAAAAAAACAAGGATAAGAACATTTTGAAAAAAAGATAGTCTTTCAGCTGCTATTTAAATAAAACCCCCAGAGAGATGAACTGAATCCCAGGGTGGATGTTCCACGGCCTGAGACCAGCAGACATGTTGCCCCCTCGTGTTTTCCTTCTTCAGCGAGTTCCAACTAAAAAGCCTTGTTCAGAGGACCTGTCGGTTTATATGGGATTAATAGTAATATAATAGATTAATATAATCTGCAACAGGAGCATTCATAGCCTTACAGATGAAGAGGAGTGTCTTGAATTGAATGCTAAATTGAATTGAAAGCTAGTGTTGTGATGTTGTGAGTCCTGCTGCTATGTTGTGGACTAACTGTGACCTGCTAACAATAGGCAGGAATAAAGAGCATTAAATAAGCTGGAGGACACAAAGGGATGTGTAACCATTCCCAACTGCTGGCGATAACAGTGGGCAGGATCTGTGAAATAACTGTTCAAATCGGCCATCTGTGATATTAACAGACTGTTAGAAGAAAAGGAGATGTGGCTGTAATCAGTTTCCAGAATTACTGAGATGTACCAGAAATATATCATAGAAAAGAGTGATTTTTCTTTTTTTTGTCTTTGTACAATGTTTTATTTGAAGGACTCTCAAAGGTCTGAAGAGCTGAAAGTATCCGATATTTTGCTGATAGCAATTAGGGAAACGTTATAAAATGATTATAAAATGATTCCTTTATTGATAGTCTTTATTTCACTTCACCGCTGGGTTATGGCCAGACACAGGTGTCATAGTCTTGATGTTGAGGTTTCTGAAGCATGAAGCTCCCTCAGTTCTGGATTCGATCTCAGGAAGTAGCTTTAAAATCCAAATTTACCAGCACAGTATGATGGTGCAATGCGACTGTTTGATTCTTTAAGTTGAACCCACATTAATGGAACTTGTTCAAAGGGTTGACAACACGTATTGGCAGCCTGTTTGGGGTCGTGCTTTGCTTTCTCTCTGCCAGCATTTTATTTTTAGACTGTTGAGTATCTGCCACCTCTGCAGTCTTTTGCCCCCTTTTTTTTTTTTTTTTTTTTTTTTCCACACCCCTCATGCTTTTCCTGCGGCTGCAGTCTGACACACCCCATAAGGGAAACAATGACCACAGCAGTTTCAGCCTGTCAGGGAAATCTATCCATCGTGACCCATTGAAACTCTGCATACTTTACATTTCCAGCTACTCTTTAGTGGTGAAGACAAACGATGTAGATAAAACATGAACTGTGTGGATTAGTTCTGCTTATCAGTAATGTAATTGTCATTATGTGATTAGTTTTTATTTTTACAGTCTTTGAGAACGTATCCAGTTGTAATGGGGGAAAACTGGACATTTCCTAAATATTGATTAGTCATGTGATACAATTCCTTTTCTACTAAACAGTGGGTCTATAAGTACAACAGACCATTTCAGGTAGTTTATATGGTCCAGCAGAAGATGTCCTTCATTTCTGCTTGACCTATTACATGCCCTGTTGACCAGCAATTAATCAATGAACGAATAAATGAAATTGAACAAGCAAAGTAGCGCTCGTTGCGCAATCATGAACATGAACGCAGCACCGTGACGTGCACGCAGCAGGGCGAAGCTATCACCTCCGTCACTAAGTATTCCAAGTTACGTTGATTGATCAACATCACCAACTGTGCTATCCACGTGTTTGTGACCACTGCCACTCACGTATTTGCGATTGTGCCACGGACCTGAAACTTGAGCAGAGAGCACACGTGAGATTCTGACTCAAATCAGACCGTTCAGGTTCATTTGTGTCAGTTGTTTTTCCTCAGACATTTCTGAACATCACGGTTGAACTCTGTGTTGACAGTCTGACCCTGGGGAAAGAATTCACAGTGCACGAACCCTACGAATGTCAAATAAAACCAACCTGACGCACCTTCTTTGGTCTTTGACGGTGACGTTCTGCCTCTTGAAACGTGAATGTCGCTCAAAACACCCGACTCGGCTCATTGTTTCATTTAGGAGATGTTCTGATGCATTTCAAGGGTCTCCGTTGCCAATTTCCAAACTTTGACACCAAATTTGATGTGTGCTCCGTGCTCAAGTCCATGTTTTAAAAAAAAAAAAGCATGCTAAAGTTGATCAAGCTATGTAACTTGGAATACTTATTGATGATTCAGCGGTATTGGTTCCCCTGCTCCATGCACATCACTGTGCTGCACTGTGTTCCTTCTCGATACGAACAGTCTCTGAACTTTTTCATCGATCCTCGTACACCAGATAAAAAATAAGGCTCCTCACAGACTTTGTGAAAAGCAGCTGACATACTCGGCTTAAAAAAATTCCGAAGACTCGCCTGCCATGTTTTGGGAGTCCTGCTGAAAAAAAAAAAAAAATCAAATTCACGGTAAAATATTTAAAAATGCAGAGTTTTGGAGTGTACCTCTCACTGCGGCCTGCAGGAACACATCTACATCTCCAACCATGGACATCAAAGAGGGGAAGTGGATGAAGGATCAGGAACATTTGATGGGAATATGTTTATGTATTCATACAAGCTTAATCACTGAAGAGAAATACACATGTTGGGGATTCGAGACCCGCAGGTTCCTTTTTTTCTGTTCCACCAAAATGTTCAGAGACGTCCCTTTTCCACACGGTTCAGCCGTTTGCTAAAATAAACACGCTGAGTTTGTCTGGACGCCTGCCAAGAATGACAGTTGAGCAGAGGAAGTTGTTTGCACTGGAAAAGCTTGATATTTTGCACACACACACACACACACACACACACACACACACACACACACACACACACACACACACACACACACACACACACACACACACACACACACATACATATACACACCAGTTCCATATAACATTTATTGGTGTGTGTGTGTCAGACCTGTGAAGGGAATCATGGGAGCTTTCATAGGCTCACATGTCACGGATGCAAAACAACACAGTTATACATCTTCTTTCCAGTGTCATCTCCAGTGTGTTGTGTGTGTGTGTGTGTGTGTGTGTGTGTGTGTGTGTGTGTGTGTGTCCACTCCTAACTCCCTGTGCACATCTAGCATATGTGCTCTGACCCACATACCACTTCCTGTTCTATATACAGAGAGAGAGAGAGGCTGAGGAGGGAGAAAGAGGGACACGTAGGAGAAGAGCGAGGATGAGGAGTGAAATACAGCGTGTAGGGCTTCATGGAAACCTTTTTTCATATCACTTTTTATTGATATAAGCACATCAGCATGTGAATCGATTAAAAATTTCTGTGGCGACCAAGTATTAAAGCCTCAAATTCACATTCTGACTATATTAATAGAGAAAACTGGGCCACAAAGAGAAAAATTGTACAAAGATAAAGTCCTTACAAATTCTCATATATTTCATAATGTGAAATGTTTGCGGGGAGCAATGGATTTAAATTGCCTTCATCCCCTAATTGCTTTGACCACCGTGTCTTTTGAAACAAACAGCAAAAACATGCGTGATGTCCGAAGGCTCTTCAGCCTGCACATAAATCAATGTACAGGAGTCAGACAGAATATTGTTATGTTTATTTAGATTAGAAAGCGTTATTTGATTTATTAAACAGAAACATAATTGAGAAAAATGTTGAGGTTTGTGTTTTCTTTTCATGGTCGGATTTGAAGAAGATCTTTTGGTAGCTATAAGTGAGCCATCATAATTACATGTAGCGATCCTCTTTCACAGTGCACCATGTTCCGCAGCCATGTTTGTACAGTAGCCCAGAAAGGACAAACCGTTTTTCATGAATCTCACCACCACCACAGATTCTCCTCCACTCTTGGAGGAAGGTAAGGCGTAATTTACAGTTGGTTGTGATTTGCTAAATCACCGCCTAATGCTTCTTTAAGTTGTCTTTTCAGGTAACAATGCAAATGCATTTGCATGTTCCAACCTCTCAAATTTCCAAACTTGTCTTTGTCTTGCATCATAGGAAATGAACTATGTTCATGGTTTTGGTTGGTCAGACTAAAATGGCAATTTGAGGATGTAAACCTGGACTTTAGGGAACTCTGGTATTTTTCACCAGAACATTGACTTTTTTCCTACGGTGTTTTGAACCTGACATGAGTTCAACTAATCAGCTTGTTTGACGTGCAGGTCAGCACAAGTCCTTGCTGAGAAGTGGGGAGGTGCACTGCACAGGCTTCTCTGTGACATGCAGTTACCCATAATACCTGTAAAACCATAATTACACGGATTTCTTTGCAGAGGTATACTTCCGTCTATTCATTTTTTGTTGTAATGTGTTTTGCTAGAAGGAGGACAAGGCAACGTAGTTTGTTGAATCCTTGGGACAGGTGTAATTACTGGTGGACTGTGTGTACTTTGTTGGATAGCTCTGGTGTTCGTTGGTACAGGCAGAGTTTACCTTGTTCTTTACATCAGCAATCTGCAATGTATTCGACTTTAAAGTTTATTACCGCACCACTTACATCTGCATGTCGTATGGTTCACGTTAGATACCGGTATAACTTTTTAAAGATCTGAGAACACTTATTTATTTCTATGTAAATATTTCTCAACAAGCCAGCACTAATGGTTTGTAAGTGGAGAAGAAGGAAGGGCAGTTGCCGAGTGGGTGAAACCGTAGACAGAGACAGAGCGAGGATGCTTAGATAAGCAGGAGAAATCAGTGAGGGCGTTTTTTTTTCCCCCTCCTCTGAGAAGGTTCAGCTGAAGTGCAGTAGGATTATAGGAGGGGCTACTGCTGCTCGCCTGCTTCTACTCTCTCAAATCCATTTGCGTTGATCTCCTCTCCCTTGCTCATCGACCCTCTCGCTCCATTATGTGTTCGTTTTTGTTACGCATGTCCAGTGTTTTCTCCCCTCCTCTTTCTTTTGTGGCATGAATTCTTCTTCTAATCTATTTTGTTTCCATCCGTCGGCATCTTTCGTCCTCTGTTTTCTCTGTAAAGTGGGGGAGAACGTGAGCGATGTGACACAGTCAAGTCATCTTCATTTCTAATTGGTACTGTGTAAGAAAAAGAAAGAAGTAGAGAGCGATGTAGCTGCAGCAGCTCTGGCTTCTCCGTCTCTCGCTGCTGCTGCTGCTGATGATCTGATGTAATGCTGCAGGATTCAGGATTCATTAGGAAAAAAAAAATCTATCATGATTAGTGGAAAAACTCCTCAGCCAGCATGTTCCCCTACCTTTCTGTTCCCTCAGGCTATTAATTGCTTTTCATATTTTCTCCCTTTCCTTTTTCTCTTTGCGAATTTTGCTCACGAACTGAAACAGACACATGAAAGCTCTCTCTGTGTGTCTGTCTCCCTCTCACCTCCCACTGGTCCCCGACCAGTCAGAGGTGTGAAAGTGGGAAGCTGTGGGAGGCCCAGAATTGTGTGTTTCTATTGAAGGATCAAATTAAACTTAGTTTAGAAATGTCTGGCAAAGTTGAAACAAATGACATTACATTTGCTACTTTGGAACACTGTCTGTATCTGTTGTCTATGACTCTACGTTAGGCCACAACGCTTGGATATCTTCACATTGTCACTCAGTGATTGACACATCTTCATTGCTCTGAAAATGGATCCAGATGTTCCTAATCCCCCTGATATTGATCTCAATTGCTTTTTAAGCCACTTGTAGTGCTACCAATAGGTCACAATTTTCACTTGCATACTGAAATATCTAGATAGGGCTGGGTATAATTCAAAAGGTTTTAGAATTTGTACCAATACTGAAACCTTGACTTCAATACTGGCACGGTGGAAATTCTTAATTTTCATGCATTTTAGAGGGGGAGAGCGTAACCGCTCTGAAGTGTTTTCTGTAGCACCAATTAAAAGAGGTTCCCCAAACATCACATATGCAGGTAATGTCAAGATGCTACAATTTATAGATCTTCCCAAAATGCCTCATGAAAGCTATTTCTCTGTGAGAGGCTTTCTGTAACTGCAGAGCACACAACTCAGATGGGGTATGAATAAGGTGTTCTAATGTACGACTGAAACCAAGTGATTTTATCTTGGTGAACCGGCCGCCTGATTAGATTAATGACAGGCTGTATGTTTTTATAATATAATTGTTAAGTTAAAAAAGGCAATTTAAAGCAAGACTTCTACAAAGATTTTTTTTTCCCAATCAATTGTAATGTAAGGGATGGGGGGATGGAGGGGTGCAAAAAAAATGTGTTCTAAACGCTAATATTAGGTTTGTCTATGTAAAACAAATCAAGTGGTGATCTTCTAAAGTTACTGCTTCTTCTCTTCGTGTTTCCTGTCAAAACAAAGTAACAAAACTGTAAAACCTTTCATTGGAGGTTTTCCGGTTACATCCATCTAGCAGGAGACCCAGAACACGCTGGAGGGATTATATATCTCATCTGGCCTGGGAAAGCCTCCGAATCCCGCAGGAGGAACTGGAAAATGTTGCGAGGTCTGAGCTAACTTGCTCGACCTGCTGACACCGCGACCCGACCAGGAAGAAACGGAAGGAAATGGATGGAACTTTCAAGAATATTCACTTGTTTTCTCGATTTCAGAAAGCTGAAGCCCCATATTAGCTTCAGTTCAAATTTCAAATGCATTTCTTTGTCACAGGAGCACAACGAGTGTGTTAAATAATGCCTGAAACAAGTCCGTCCAGGTTTCCGGTTGCCTGCTAGAGACATGTTAACCCCTCTTGGCCTCTGTAGAAGCCAGAGTCTCCCTCCTATAGCTTCCACTTTTCCATTATCCTTCCATTATGCGGCTGTCCTCTCCCCCGGGATCGTGGTTCTGTTAGCTCTGCTCACATTGTGTGCTGTAGTACTTTAGCAGCAATATGGCCGCCACCGAGTCTCCCCACCATTTCATGCCCAGGAATGATAATGAGTAGCTTCAGGACGCCTTGTTTTGAACGACTGACTGCAAATCAGGGAAAGTGAGACGGAGAGAGACAGCGAGGAAGACGGAGGGAGGGAGGGGGAGGTGAGGCGTCGTAATGATGGGATACATGGGACTAAAGTAATTATAGGAGACAGTAATGGAAAGTGATGTTACAAGGACGAGAGGGACAAAGATGTCCAAAATAAATGCGGAGTGTACAAACAAGATGAAAAGAAAGACATAGAGAACATATGATGGAGAGAGAGGGTGATGTCGTCTCCTAGCTGAGGCAGCTCTATCATCACATCCAGATCACGTCTGCAGCCGCTCTCGGCATCGCTCTCGTGGACAAATGACGTCGTGTGTCCACTGCTTGTGTGTTTTAGCTGCTGAGTCCAAACGATGATGAAGTCTAAGCTGATTGTGTGTCTGTAACAGCTCCATTTAGAAAATTGGCCACAGCCTTTGGACCAGGTGGTTGTGCTGCAACAGTTTGATTAGTCAACGGGCAGCAGAGATGGATTCTTCAAGCACAGAGTATTTAATATTTACTGCGTACAGGTCCATTATTTTTCAAAGAGGTCTTGTACACCAACACACAGAAACTCACACTGTCAACTTGGGCTCAACGAATGGCATCAAACTTGGGATCTCTCACCTTTTACGATGTTAATGAGGAGCCCGTCTTTAGCTTCATCTTTGAGATGAGGGCCGTTGTTTGCTTTGCACATCAAACCTACTTCACCTGGTGACAAAGCTCTAGCTGTTGGTTTTTGATCTGTGGATGGATCTTTCTTCCCGGTGCTTCGATTTCAAATGACTGTGCATAGCTGTGATGGATTTATGTGCCAGCTTTACCTTTCAGAGTTTGCACTGCACCCCAATTTCTTTTATTTTTTGAAGGAGTTCAACACAAAACCTTTTAGTGGTTATTCTGTGCTTGTTTCTCATGTTTGTACCGAAACATCTAATTTCACTATGTAAAATGTGTAATAACACGTTTTACTGGAAGTAACATGTTCTTCTACTTCTTTTGTTGTCGTTGGCAAACAGCTTTTAGGTGCATTACTGCCACTTTCTGATGAATGATGATAGTAACGCATTACTTCCAGGTGCCAGTAAAACTACGGGAACTAAGACAAGATAAAATGTTTTTTTTTACTTTTTACTGACTATTCTAAAATCATGACCCATCCTTATGGGACAGAACATCAATCACCAATATTGATCGATTTCTCACATTTTGGAGACAAAAGAAGGAATTATTTAGTTTGATAAATATACCAAACAATCCACACACAAAAAAATAATCTTTTGCATTGTAATAAGGTTGTACATCTTACACTTTTACCAGATATTTTCCACTTAATATATTTATATCGTAGGTTTGGTGACTGAATATTATATTCAGGCAAAGGTCTCAGATGGCTGTTTGTGTTAAGACATTCCTCAACACTGGTACATTTATTTGGTAAAATCAAACCAACAACAACAACAACAAAATACATTTTAAGTATAATTTGAGATTATTTATTCAGAGTTGCTGTTACCATCTTTTTCTTGGCCTCACACCTTTTTCAGGACATTATTGTTATTTAATGGGCCCATAAATGAATGTCACCATTCTTATGTTTTGTTAGTTGACATGATGCTTCTCCTCCCCTCTTTTAGCAGCTGTGTGAGCTCGTATTCATGTCCTATGGTGGATAATGTTGTAAGAATGTTCCTGCTGTGTTTTCCCTCCTTCCTTCTGGCCTCGGCGTCTGTAATTATTCTGACTCGCTCCAAAAACGCTCACATGACTGACATTTTGCGGCCGATTGGAAGCTCTGTTGACCATAGAAGGTACTCGTGTCTGTGTGTTAAACTTTCTGTCCTGTAAGCTTTACGTTTCACCAAAATATAATTTACATCTAAGTGACCGACTGACTGGTTGACTGACAGGTCGACTGGCTCACCTGCTGGGTGACTGCTGGCTCGCTGATGGTCTGCGGCTGATGAGTAGATTAACAGAAGGACTGGCTGGCCAGCAGTCGGGTTTGCTGGCTCCCTGACTGATTGGTTGGCTAGCTGCCTGGCTAAATGACAGGCTGCCCGGCTGAAGCAGCGACCAACTGGCTGGTTGACTGACGGTGACTCAAGGGATTGGCTGTCTGTCGGTCTGACCGACTGACCCCATCGTCTTTACGTCAGTCAGAGCCCCTGCTGAAGTCTTTAAACAGCCTCAATAAAGTGGAGCAAAAATAACTAACCGTTTTTTTCTGGGTTTTTTTGTGGTGTACTAATCAGGCTGCACATGGTGGTGTCTACTCACAAAAAACTGCTGCTTACTTTAACATTTCATGAAAACAATTTTTATAGCTGAACTATCCATTACAAGTTGACATAGCACCATTTTAGCTGCAGTTTGACTTGATAAAAGCTAAAAGTACAAAAATTAGTTGGTGGTAGTCTCTTTTCCAAAATGACTGACAGCACGAAAATGGCTTCTTTTTTGATCATGAACTACAAGTCCAGCTTTCAGTTTGCCGAACAGGAGGTTTACTGAGTGCTGTGTATTTTAGAGATAGTGAAACTGAGCTGCAGGCATTCGACGCTGAACGCCTCTTTTATCTTTAAATGCTCAAGTTTGGCAGAATTGGCCTTTAACCTTTTGGGGCTGCCTCAGAAATGTCAGCAGAGTCATCGGCTGCCTGTCACCTGCTCCCTTCTGAAGCAGCAGTGCTTTCATTTCTGCCACCGCCAACATTTGACGACCAGATTGAATTTGACAGCCAGCAGTGAGGTAGCTACCGGTGGTGATAAATACAAAGGTTGAATCATGTTTTGGCAGTGGTCAAGCAGCATTAACTCACCAGTAGGAAGAAATATTTATCATAGGATAGCATTAATACCAATTGTTAATGTGCCTCCTACAGTTATGACTGTTCTTACTTAACTTTATGCCGTCTGATGTCACTTTTATATTTTTGCCCCACATTGGATTCTTTTGTTAACAATCTTATGTAACTGTTTTAGGTCTTGTTGCATGAAATAGTATCTTTTTTCCAGCATAAAGCAGATAAAAGCAGGGCATGTTGTTGCTCTCAGCACAGAGCTCTGCTTGTGGTTGGTCTGTATTTGCTTGTTAATCTGCGGTACTTGGAGCTTCCTGTTGTTAACTGTGTTTCCTCCTACGTCTTTATACAGTGTAGACAACAGGGATCAGGCTGAAGAAATGTCGGCCAATATACTTAACTGGGAATTTCCTAAGTAGAAATAGTAATTCACAAAAATACAAATAGAACCATTTCGAAGCATTCAAAAATAAAGTTTTCATATTAGCACATCGGGCAACATTTACATCCTTACCGATCCGGGACCAGACGGGATAATAAGCTGGCCCATATATCGGTCGGGGTCTAGTGTTTTGGTTGATAAATAAATGCCGTGGTCTCTGATCAGTAATTTTGTCTAACGCTATGACAAAGTAGCCTTTGGTTATAAACACCAAGAAAGAACCAAACGGTCGGCGTCTTGTTCATCACGAAGGTGTTGGCACATGTTGAAGTCAGAACTATTTTCCACACCGACGTTGGAAAACCATTTCTTTGTGGAACTGAATTGGAACTCTGCTGTTCACTGGATGAATGCTGGCGGTTCAAGATTTCCCTTGATTGGTATGTGCACAGTGGAGTCTTGATACCCTTGAGTTTACTTGTATTCTGGGAAAGCAGTGCAGAAAGTGTGGGTAGTAGAGTTGCGACATCAGTACTACAAAATGCTGAACCGTTTCCCTCTCAGCTCCTCGGAGCTTTTCCTTTGTGGACATGCGATGTTGCTGCAACACTCGGTTTGCTCAGGACTCCAGGCTGCGGCCGCTGCTTATCGACCGGTCGTAATAACAGTGAAAATGTCATGTCTTGTCGGCCCCGGTCGGATTGGGAGATCAAACGCACGGGCTCCAGCTGATGCAGGGCGCTCACAAATAAATGTCACGCAGCTTTAGTGATGTCGCAGTGATTGAGAAATAATCACTCGATCTTGTTACGTGTCTGTCCGAGTCTGTGCTGTAATATCCGGAGAGTGTGACGGGGAGAGACGCCGGTTCGTTCGGCTTTGTTATCATTTCGAGTTCAGGCTGTATCTGCATGTTTGTTTGAAGTGATATCCGTTTGTGAGATGGCTTTGGACGGAGTTTGTTTCCTTGCTCGGCCTGACTTTCATAAACAGACGCAAATCCGACAAATACAAGAAAAACCCAGAGTTGCAGCTTTACCGAGGCTTTGACAGTTCAGGTAAATGTAAAAATATAGGCTGGTTTCTACCAAACAGGAAGAAACATAAACACAAGGCACATGTGTTTTATAATACTTTGCTGTGTCACCATTAGAAATATGAGTCAACAGAATGGCAGCCCTACTCTTTCTATGAAGCTGCTTGACATCCATCAGTGAAGGCTGCCTGTGAACAGAAGATCTCAGCCTTGAAATTGTTTGTGGCAACTTAACAAAAGATGATGCTGCAAAGTACAAACCTGCAAACCTTCAGGGTCAACAAAGATTTAAGACTACAACGGTTAATTACTGTATTATAATCTCTTCAATAAAGATAACCTGAATTGCGAAGACTGCCTTGATAGTAAATATGAAAATAGTAAATATGCCCATCAAAATTTCCCAGCTGATGACCTGCGGGTTTTGGTTGACATTTGTTCTGCTCAGATGAGAGTTGTAAATACTGTATTATGGGGGGTGCCAGTGGATTTAAAGCAGCAACCAGTTCTTTTATACTCATTCAGAGTAAAGGCCATGTGTGTTTATCTTTCAAATAACCATTAGTAAAAGATTTTGGTAAGGTGACTTGAAGATGAATATTCATTGAATATTTACGGGGCGGCACAGTGACCTGCTGGTCAGCCCAAAGACATGTGTGATAGGTAAATTAGAGGTTGTAAATTGTCCGTAGGTTTGATTTGTAGAGAGAGGTGGGAGCAACACTTCCATTAGTGGGATTCATAAACACAGGAGAAAAAGGCAACAAAAAGTGAATACATTTTGAGAATCTCCTGCCTGCCATCGTTTCCAGATGACCTGATCCTCAATAGTGTTGTTAAATTTTCCACGCTTCTTCCTGTGGAAGCTTTCAAACAACCGGACCAGAAGAAACTGTTTGTTTGGTTCTCCTCCATTAGTTCATATGATTGCTTCCCAGCTGTGTCAGGCGGTAATAATGTCTTTAAATTCACCAATGATGGGCATCCTTTCTTTCTCTTTTTCTCCCTCGCAGGATGAAGAGGAGGAAATTAAGCTGGAAATCAACATGCTGAAGAAGTACTCCCACCACAGAAACATAGCCACCTACTATGGAGCCTTCATTAAGAAAAGTCCACCAGGCCATGATGACCAGCTCTGGGTAAGTTCGATGTGATGATCCAATGTCTTTACAGCAAAGTGTTACGAGTTCAAGTCGCCTGAAATTTGATACAGAAAACTTTATTCAATTCACAACCTCTGAATTGTTAACAAAAGTCAATGAAAATAAATCGTTGCAAGCAACAGCACATCTTAGATAACAAGCAAAGAAATCAAATCAAGGGATGAAGCACTTTTAAGCAAAAATACAATCCAATATTTTCCTGGAATTCTTCGACTATTCTTCAAAGACTCTGTTTGTGATGAAATCTGTCTGCTCCGAACACAAATAAGAGGAAATATCCAGAATTGGTTAGCCTAGCCTCCCTAGTTAGCTCGGTGTATTAAATGATAGACGTGGCAGTACATCCAAACATGTAGAAATGTAGTGGACAAATAATACTGACCTCCTGAGCTCCATTTCATCCCTGTGTTGGTTTATGTGGATGATGATGAAGTGTTTGTGTTGTTTTTGGGTGTTTTCCTTGTTGCCTGTTTGTTGTCCTCATGTGAACGCTCTTATTTTGGAATTCCCAGCTGCCTGAATGCCTTTTGAAGACAATATTTTAATCATATAAATAATCTGATTATTTGTATTATTTAATGACAATTACAAAATTTGAAAATCATGACCCATCCCTGATAAGATCACGTCCAGATTCAGGCGGAGACGTCTTCCCTCTGAGTAGCACTGGAAGTTCATTTAACCAGTTTGAAGTTTGCTTGAATTTACATTATTTCTAACTTTTGTTATTGAGATCATTGAATGACCATAATATCCAGGTTTGTTGTGTAAAAAAATCAATAGGGATTAAAGATACGGTGCTCCTATGTTGGTATTTTTCACCTCTCTGTGTTGATATTGATGACAGATGTCAGATATTACAGATCTGCACTCTGTCCTTGGTCGGTGTTACCATATCAGAGAATCAAATATTTATACGGTGTTTGAAATTTCCCTCAACATTACAGTGCGTACTGGTCTTCACATTGGGAGGGCAATGAAAGAGAAAACAGCAAAACAAAAACACAACAAATCAAAGAGAGGAGAAACACGGCGGTGCAGAGGAAATGAATGGAATAAATGAAGAGAAAATGAGAAACAAAAGGGAGTAACGCAGCGAGGGGAGAGAACGAGGAGGAGGACAGAGATTTACAGCTGCTCGGTTTGTTGAAGGCAGGATCGCCTCGTTTTTTTTATGACCCTGCAGCTCTCCTGTTCCTCGAGAGGAGAGGTCTCACTCTCACTCCACAACGCGGCCCTGTATTTGTTTTTACAGCTGCTTCCACGACCCCGTTTACAGCCTCCGCTGGTGTGGCCTCATGTTGTTACACTGTGTATGTGTTGATTTTATGATATTCATGCTCTGCACTGACCATCACTTTAAACCGCTGTCTCCTGAAAACCACTTAGCGGGTTTGTAAAGCTCATATCTGTGGGTCAGCATGAACACAAGACGCAATCCACCACAAGCTTAGTGCTCATTAAAGAATAATGCAAAAAGCAGAGGCAAATGAGGAGAGGGGTTTCCTTCCATGTCGTCCAGTGTTATGAATAACAGTGTGGATCGCAGTCGATTGTCCTCTTTACATTAAAACCACCTGCCAGCAATCAAATTCATATTTTTATATTCTCTTTAAATATGAACTATCTTTGTCTAATATTATTGTTCTCACCACAAAAAAAAACCATACTGTAGCTCCTAGAGCTGGGCAGTAGTTCAATAATATTCACTGGAGCTGGATGATCCTATTCTATTCTATTCTATTCTATTCTATTCTATTCTATTCTATTCTATTCTATTCTATTCTATTCTATTCTATTCTATTCTATTTAGTTCTGTTCTGTTCTGTTAATTGAATCATCCAAACAAAAATCGTTGAAGTTTTTTTTTTATTTTCAGAGTTTTGTCTGATGTAATGCACAACAGTGAGTGGAACATAAATATATTTATCTATAATATATATTTTCTGACACCATGCTGCTCAGCACCTGTAGAGTTACATTAAAGATGTCTTCCAGCTCTGCGTGTTAGTGTAAAAGAGTGACGTGGAGGCTACATGACATTTGAGAGCTACTTTGCCCTCTTTAGTTCTTTCGTATCTCGTGTTGAAGATGCTGTTTGAGTCTCTGTCCTACGGCGAACCAAGGGGCTTCGTTAATGCTGTTTCCTTTTACACGAACACCACTTTTCCCAGTGGCCCCGTTGCTTCCTGTCTCAATCACTGAACAGGGTAATCGTGTTGGAAGTGATTTTTCCATCGGCTCTCACTCCTTCTAACGTCTCTTGTAACCAGATACTCTGAAAGTGTTTGTTTTATACAGCACTGAAGCTGATTTACTTTCAAGTAGCTCACAATTGGAAAATGCAGCGTACAAACTGCTAGGGACCAAGAGTCGTTGTCCCTGTTGAAGGTAGTTACACTATGGTGACAGTTTATTGATGGTAAAAAAGTTGCTTCAGCAGACGTCAGAATGATAGTGAGCGTTTGTGTGTGTTTATGTGCGTACGGTCTTCTGACTACCTCTTCTTCTCCCTCCAGCTGGTCATGGAGTTCTGTGGTGCCGGTTCCATCACAGATCTGGTGAAGAACACCAAAGGCAACACGCTGAAGGAGGACTGGATCGCCTACATCTCCAGAGAGATCCTCCGGGTCAGTCCTTTTTCACAGCTCACCAATGACATCTTTACTAGTCTGCTTGTTGTTGTAAAGTCTGCCAGCAGGAGGGATAATAGTGTTTAATTACTGTGATCTACATTCACACTTAATATTAGTATTCCTCACTTTTATTTTCATTAATAAACACCTGAAAACTCAAAAATAATGACATGAATACACAGAAGAAAACACGTGTATCCATCTGATGCTTTTACACTCCGGTTGTCAAACATCAGTTTTTGATCTTTGATGGTGTTAATGATTACAATTTTGTAATATATTATATTATTTTGTTTTTCATGTGTCTCTACAGGGATTAGCTCACCTGCATGCTCATCATGTCATCCATCGTGACATCAAAGGACAAAACGTGCTGCTGACTGAGAACGCTGAAGTCAAACTGGGTATGAGCTGATTTGTCTTTGCTTTATTTGTGGGTTTGGACTGGGCCTGTGGACGGAGAGCACAGCCTGCACCGACAAATGTTTGCAGCACCAGATTTGAGTCAGTGCCAAGTAGAGCTTCTGCATTCCCAGCGTTGTTTCTTAATGTTTCACATGATTGGGACAGTTGCAGGTCTGTGGAAACGACGAATCCAGTCAAATTTGACTTGACATGGGTCCCACAGCTTGTGGCTCGATGTTTTATTTAACTTTGGGCCTGAAATTGAAATGACCCCAAGTTTACTTTCATACAAAATCTGAACTGTTTTAAATCACGTTTCACTGAGTTTTACTCGTGTTTCTTCTCAGTGGACTTCGGTGTGAGTGCTCAGCTGGACCGGACGGTAGGTCGAAGGAACACCTTCATCGGGACACCATATTGGATGGCTCCGGAGGTCATCGCTTGTGATGAAAACCCTGATGCTACCTATGACTACCGGGTAAGGACACAAACTGGCTCTCTTACAGTGCGTCCGTGAGTTTTGTGCTACAGTGTGAATTAAATCAGACATGTCCCTGATTCCGGTGATGAAGAGCTGATCTAAACCTCGGTAACTGCCTAAAGTTTTACTGTATTTTTCTAAACTATAAATGCCAGACCAGACATATTTTGCTGTAAAATAATTTAAAAAAAATTCAGGCCATGTTGTTTCAGTTATTATTCTGCTAGTTTGTGGTTTCGAACCCTAACAGTCTCTCAATTTAGGGGGTTTACAGAGCTTTAAACGTTTTAGGACCACTGCTGTGGCTGCACCTTGGTTTGAATAGACATGTTTAAATGAGAGAAATATACACTTTATATGCACACAAACTGACTAACCTTATCTTCTCCCTCAGAGTGACCTGTGGTCCTGTGGAATCACGGCCATAGAGATGGCTGAGGGAGCTCCCCGTAAGTTCATACCACATTAACCTGACACTTACAAAACAATAAATCAATTAAACAGTAGCTTTGACTAACTGGTGTAATTGCGGTGAACAAATCATAATATCACTGTTGTTTGTAAGCCTCTGTGCTGCATTTATTTTTTTGCCGCTTGGTTGGACAGACTGAGAGGGAAATCTAGAGGAATATTTAGAGGACAAAACAGGAAAAAAATGTCCCTTTTCTACAACTTCTGCTCATATAGATAAAGCTTTCAGAGTGTGTTGTGACAGCAGATAGTAAGGAAAGTATGAGACACATGGAAAAGTTACATAAATCAGAAAATAAATGATCGACAACTCGAGCAAGGCAGAGGCTACTAGCCAAACCTTTTTCACAATCGACTTTCTATTCAAGCTTTTATTCTGACAGTATCACACATACTCAAAAAGCTTTGTCTAAAGTGTGACTCTTACAGGTTTTGGTCTCACTGATCTCTCCTCTCCTGTCTTTTTTGTTTCCTGCAGCTCTGTGTGACATGCATCCAATGAGAGCCCTCTTCCTCATTCCCAGAAACCCTCCTCCTCGGCTCAAGTCCAAAAAATGGTGCGACGGGGTTTATTTTATTCTGTCTTTCAAACTAATGTCCCATATTAACAAACGGACTTCTGGCTGAACATGTAAAGTAAAATGACGTTTAACTGCCCCGAACAGGTCCAAGAAGTTCTTCAGCTTCATCGAGGGCTGCCTGGTGAAGAACTACACGCAGCGTCCTCCCACCGAGCAGCTGCTCAAACACCCCTTCATCCGGGACCAGCCCAACGAGAGGCAGGTCCGCATCCAGCTCAAAGACCACATCGACCGGACCAAGAAGAAGAGGGGCGAGAAAGGTGAGTTCAGGAGGGAGGAGACAGTGTTGTAAATCTAAAAAATGATGGTTGATAATTGCCTTTTTGGTTTAAGTTGAACTCTATTGTTAATGGATTTTCAGTTTAACATTTAAATGACTTTAATGATAACTGTTAAATTATTTGTCGTTACTGTCCACAGATGAGACAGAGTATGAATACAGTGGCAGTGAAGAGGAGGAGGAAGAAGCATCTGAGCAAGAAGGAGAGCCGAGGTAAGATACAGTGATTTATTTCATTTGGAACAGTCTTGTATATTTCAGTGCAGTTTTATTTCTATCTTCTTCCTCTCAGTGTATGCGGATCAGTTTACATACGTCTTCTGTAACAGCGCTCCAAACAATCAGACAAAAGTTTCTCCTAACACACAACCACAACTAACGTGATGAGTTCAAGAGCAGAGCAGAAATACAATATTGAATCCATTCATGTTTTCTTGAAATAATTCCAAAAGAAGTGAAAAAGGAAAGAAACAACTACAAAAGATAATAAAGTACCTTGAATATATTCTTACGGTGATGCCACTAAAATACCAAACTCTCAGTATTCTTACATTGTATTGCAAAATCTGGATGTTATATGTAGATTTAAAATCTAGTTGGTCTGGTTTTTAGTATGAGAAGATTCAGCCAAATCACTTGACTTAATTCATATAACAGTTGCTTTTTCCTGAAAGTCTTCTTTGTCTTGATTTGAGGAACATGTCTGTAAAACATCCACTTGAAAGGTAGGTAGGTAGGTAGGTAGGTAGTTACTTTATTAATCCCCAAGGGGACATTTTTTCGCTACAGCAGCATTTATAGGTACAGGAAAGAAATAAAATAACAGTAAAATATTAAATATAAAAATGCACAGTATAAACAATAAAATAGACTAAAATAAGATAGAATAATTAAATTAAATTAAAACTAACTAAACAATAGTGCAAAGTTTTTTTTATATTTTTTTATATTTGAACAAACAAGAAAAACAGACAACGGTGTTATTGTTGTGTGATGGATTTTACCAGAGGTGAGTTATTGTACAGTCTTACTGCAGTGGGCAGGAATGATCTCCTGTATCGGTCCTTGTGACAGCGGAGCTGGAGGAGTCTTCTGGAGAAAGTGCTCCTCTGTCCCTGCAGCAGGTGGTGGAGAGGGTGGTCAGGATTATCCAATATGGATAATAGTTTCCTCAGCGTCCTCCTCTCCACCACCTTTTCCAGGCTGTCCAGATTGCAGCCGATGATGGAGCCGGCCTTCTTAACCAGTTTGTTAAGTTTGTTGGTGTCACCGGCTCCAATGCTGCTCCCCCAGCAGACCACAGAGAAGTACAAAGCACTGGCCACAACAGATGGTAGAACATCTCCAACATCTCGCTGCACACATTGAAGGATCGAAGTTTCCTCAAGAAAAAGAGTCGACTCATCACCTTCTTGTAGACAGCGTTGATGTTGGTCTTCCAGTTCAGTCTGTTGTCATGGAGACACCCAGGTACTTGTACTCCTCCACCATGTCCACCTCCTCTCCCAGAACTCTCAGCGGTTGTGGAGCCGTCGTCTTCCTCCTGAAGTCGACCACCATCTCTCTGGGCCATGTTCAGAAGGAGGAGATTTCTACCAACCCACTCCACAAAGTCCTCCACTACTGCCCTGTACTCGTCCTCCCATCCATCCCTTATACATCCTACCACTGCAGAGTCATCAGAGAACTTCTGCAGATGGCAGGACTCTGAGTTGAACTGGAAGTCAGTGGTGTATAAGGTGAACAGGAAGGGAGACAGAACAGTTCCCTGAGGAGCTCCAGTACCACTGACCACCGTATCAGACAGCACACTGTCCAGACGGACAAACTGTGGTCTGCCTGTCAGGTAGTCATTGATCCAGGAAACGGCGGACGCATCCACCCCCACCACCCGCAGCTTCTCACTCAGCAGCAGTGGTTGGATGGTGTTGAATGCACTGGAGAAATCAAAGAAAGTGATTCTCACAGATTCATCGTTTCCATCCAGGTGAGACTGAGCTCGTTGCAGCAGGTAGATGATGGCATCGTCCACTCCCACATGAGGCTGGTACGCAAATTGCAGAGGGTCCAGTGAAGATTTCACCAGCGGCCTGAGGTAGGCCAAGACCAGCCTCTCCAGCACCTTCATCACATGAGATGTGAGGGCAACCGGTCGGTAGTCGTTGAGGCCGGATGGAGTCGTCTTCTTGGGGACTGGAACCAGGCAGGACGTCTTCCACAGCACCGGGACTTCCTCCTGCTTCAGGCTCAGGTTGAAGAGGTGTTGTAGGACCTCAGCCAGCTGGACGGCGCAGGTCTTCAGGACCCCGGGGCTGATGCTGTCAGGTCCTGCAGCCTTGCGCTGGTGGAGTCTCTCCAGCTGTTTCCTAACCTGGCCAGTCGTCACAGAAGGGAGGGGTTATGGTGTCGATGGAGGAAGAGC
Organism: Brachyistius frenatus; assembly: GCF_029030835.1. Classification (NCBI taxonomy): domain Eukaryota; kingdom Metazoa; phylum Chordata; class Actinopteri; family Embiotocidae; genus Brachyistius; species Brachyistius frenatus. The sequence goes on along the minus strand of NW_027211015.1, from coordinate 55,332 downwards.
CCTTTGAGATTGAGGGCTCTGTGTCCATGCAGCTCACCAGGGGAGGCGAGGGGGGAGTGGGGAAGGCAGCAGAGGTGTTTGGGAGGTGTAAGGTGTGGAGGAGACAGATTAGGGCTGTGAACTAAACCTGTTGAAGAAACAATTTAGCTCATTGTTCCTCTCCAGGTTCCCCCTGGTTGTTCCTCTCCAGGTTCCCCCTGGTTGTTCCTCTCCAGGTTCCTCCTGGTTGTTCCTCTCCAGGTTCCCCCTGGTTGTTCCTCTCCAGGTTCCCCCTGGTTGTCTCTCTCTCCCCTTGAACCCAGTAATCTCCTTCATCACCTCCCTCACGTTGTTCTGTTGGAGTTTGGCCTCCAGCTTCCTCCTGTAGGAGTCCTTGCACTCCTTGAGCTTCTCCTTCAGGTGGCGCTGCACTCTCCTGAGCTCCTCCCTGTCCCCAGACCTGAAGGCTTCTTTCTTCTTATTAAGAAGAACTTTCAGGTCACTGGTGATCCACGGTTTATTGTTGGGGAAGCAGTGTACAGTCCGGGATGGTACGGTGGTGTGTTCACAGAATTTAATGTATTCTGTGATACAGTCCGTCCTGCTGTTGATGTCCTCCCCATGTGGTCCACACAGCACATCCCAGTCCGTGGACTCAAAGCAGTCCTGCAGGGCGTCTTTAGCCTCCTGTGTCCGCCTCCTCACAGTCCTGGTGGTCACAGGCTGCCTCTGCACCAGGGGGACATACCTGGGAGTCAGCAGGACCAGGTTGTGGTCTGATCTACCAAGGGGGGAGGGCAGTAGTACTGTATGCATCCATGGCATTAGCATACAGTAGGTCCAGAGTTTTATTGTTCCTTGTGGGGCAGTTCACATACTGGTGCAAAGTTGGCAGTACTTTATCCAAACTGGTTAAAGTCTCCAGTAACTGCCAAAAATGCACCGGGATGCTGAGTCTGAAGTTTGGACACAGTGGAGTGGATGGTGTCCACTGCTGCCTCTACGTCAGCTGATGGAGGAACATACACAGCGATAACAATGGCGGACGAGAACTCCCTCGGTAAATAATATGGTTGCATCCCCACGGCTAGAAGTTCAATGTCCGGGCTACAGAAACGTTCCTTCACACACACGTGGTCGGGATTGCACCACCTCTCGTTCACATAGACTGCAATCCCTCCACCTTTCTTCTTACCACTCTGCACAACGTCTCTGTCCGCCCGAACAGTCCTGAAGCCGGGTACGGCCGCGCTGTGGTCCGGGAGATGTGAGTGCAGCCATGTCTCGGTGAAACACATGATGCTGCACTCCCGGTACTCTCTCTGGGTCTTTACCAGCGCGCCGAGCTCGTCCGTCTTGTTGGCCAACGACCTCACGTTCCCCATTAAAATCGCCGGTACCGATGGTTTAAATCTCCTCCTCTTCGCCTTCAGTTGAGCTCCAGCTCTGCAACCCCGACGTCTTCTCCGATGTTCGTCCGGGATTTCAGGCCTCGCTCCGGGCAGCAGCACTAGAGGCCTACTCAGCGCGATCAGCTGATCACGAGAGTAAACAATGGCCCCAGTCCGCAGTGCGTGGCTCTCCGTTACGAAGAGGGAAAAAAGTAAAAGAAGAGCCACCAGAAAACTGGAAAAGTTACGGTCCAATGTCTGACCGTCACTTAACACACGTGAAAGAAAACAACAACTCCGAAGAGAGGAAAAAGAAAGAAAAATACTTAAAACAAAACACACTAGGGGGAGCTACTGTAACAGGCTGCCACGAGCACGGAGCCATCAGAACAAAAGGCTGTCAACGCCTTATTTTAAGCACTATGTCTTGAAACTAGAATTACTGGAACTGTAATGATTTCCAGAGCAGGTTGCCCAGGAATTGTAAAGTCAGCTGTTCGATTCTGAACGTTAAGATTCAGATGTGAGATATGAAGAAAGATCTTCAAACTTCTGGTATTAAATTAAATATGTGTTTTCTACGTATAAAATGAGCCAACTTGTTTCAAGTCACTACTTCACCAGTTTGAAGTCATTTCCTTTTAAAAAGAGAATTATTTACTAATATTCAGTGTATTTCACCTATTATTGTGCTGTCGTCTGATCTTAAGTCATTTGATCTGAAAATCAGCTTATTCTATTTATTTCAAAAGTTTGAACATGTACATTTTCATAGAATTGACTTATTTCTAGACTGGAACCAGCGTATGTTAAGATTTCTTGTCAAGTAGAAATGTATTATTATAATCTTCTCAAATTCAGTGTTTTCTTCATGTTTTCTGGCCAAACTTTGAAAACCTCTTCTTCAAACAAGTTGTATGTTCATTTCTCCACGTGGACAGACCACCTCATTCCTCTCACTGTGTCCTCCATACAGCTCCATAGTCAACGTGCCGGGCGAGTCGACTTTGCGCCGTGACTTCATCCGGCTGCAGCAGGAGAACAAGGAGCGCTCGGAGGCTCTGCGCCGCCAGCAGCTCCTCCAGGAGCAGCAGCTCCGGGAGCAGGAGGAGTACAAGCGCCAACTGCTGGCCGAGAGGCAGAAACGTATCGAGCAGCAGAAGGAGCAGCGGAGACGGCTGGAGGAGGTGAGCGCACGGGTCCTAGCTCAAGCTGAATGAACCCCAAATTTTGTAAATAGTGGTGAGGTCAGACCTTGCGAGAAGAATCGGCTATAAACTGCTGACACTGAAGGTTTGAATAGGACTATTAATAATCCTCTTGCAGGGAAAGAGTTGAGTAATTTATGAAGGTTCATACACAGATCCATAACAAGCAGGAGAGAGTCTCCTTCAAGAGTGAATGACGTCATCATTTTTACAAGGCTGCTGTTTAACAACAATGTGAATATGTTGTATAGTCTTTGGAGCAGTCACCTTGTGTTTTCTTCAATTTTAAAATACTAACAGGCTGATATAGGTGGTTTGATGCAGGAAAAATTAAAAGCACTACCAGCGGTAGATGTGCTTTATGCATATATGACAAGTTACTGTACTAGTAGAACTTCCAACATGTTGCTGCTCTGCTCCATAAACCCTATTTATTGCTGTTGGTCAGTCACTGTCGATAGCTTTTTTTTCGTGCAGGCAACTTATTGCTCGTCACAGTGACATTTTAGACATAAGCGACCTCTAGTGGTCCTATAAGTAACGACAATCTGATGTCCAGGAGAAGTGAAGCGGTTCAGATGACGTCTATATAATGAGAGTTCTTCCTTGTCAGGAGGTGGTTTGGGTGGATGGTTAGATACAAAAGTGGACTCGGGGGCAGGAAATTGATATTTGTTTATGTTTTCAACCAGGAGTAATGACAGTTAAAAAAAAAAAAAAAAAACTTCTTTACCTTACTTTAAGGAAGTAGTCACTTAAATGCACAACAGGTTTGAAGTCAGTGGTTTGTGTGCTGAAACCTGACCAGGGGTGATAATACACTCTTGTGGGTCATATTCAAAAGCAGGAACAAACAACCTGTATGGTCGTATGAGTCGGAGGACTTGTTGGATAAATTGAATAAAACAAAGCAAAACATGCACACATACAACAGATCTTTTGATTAAGAAATTAAGCTGCCTTACATCCCATTTTCAATCTTGTTGTTGTCAACATAAAAAAGACTATAAAACAATAAGATATTCGTACTTATCTTTGTTTTATCTAACCACAACAACAGGTTTGGTTTAGTTTGTCCAGGTTTTTAGAAATCCATCTAAGATCCGTGTTTCCTCCGAAATACAATACAGGTTAGTAGTATTTTGCCTCCGATGTTCACAGCATTTAAAACATACATTAAAACATACAGTAAAAAAGTAAAAATCATTTTAGAAAGACATATAGTCAGAATCAGTATCTCAGGTCACTGTCTGAACAACGGGACTGTTTCCTGAGTAAAAAGTATCTGTCACAGAGTACATTATCCTGGTTTTATGGACAGACTTTGGTTTCAGCTCAAGTCCACGCTGGTCTCAACTTGTTTGCGTAGCGATAAAACCGTGAGGACCCGGAGCCATTCAGACAGTTTGTCAGGTGCAATTTATATGTGTGAACATTTATATTGGTTTACGAAGATAAGAGGCTTTTGACTCGGGGTTTAGCAGATAGATTTTTTTTTGCTTGATATTTTTATTTGAATCACTCCAAAATCAATTTTAAGGCCGCAGTGGGGGGGAAATCAGTTAATTGGTGTCCCCAGAGAACAAATTTGAAAACCCTTTTTGTAATTATCCTTTATCTCTTTGAGCTGTGGTCCTTTTCTATTAGCGTCTGCACGAGCCCGGCTCCATTTCCTCCACACTCCCCTCAGAGGAGAGAGAAACATGTACGCTGATAGCCGAGAGGGGGGAAGTGGAGGGAGGAACAGAGCCACGAGGAGATGATTACATAAATTTGGACAGGAGTAGACCGAACTAAATTCTGTGGAAGGAAAGGGAAAGAGACAGACCTAAATACTTTAAGAGGGACTGACAAACAGATGAAAATGTAAAATGAGGCAGTGCTGGAGCAAATTTAAATATGCTCAAACAGCCACTAGGCACATGTGAAGTCACTCCACCTCACAAGTGAAAACCCTCTGTGGCGAGAGGGCGGGGGGGACGAGAGGAGGGTGTGGGGGTATTTATGCTCCTGTTTTCTCACAGCTTCTTACAGCTCATGGCTCTGTTTTTGATTCGTGACGGTGCTTGGAGATGAATCAGACCGTGGAAGCCACAGATGAACGCAGGCCGTGTCAGGCAAACACCGTACATGTGCTCTCCTGTTTTGAAAGATTACCTCCTTTGGAGTACTGAATGCTGAGAGTTTGTACAAACACGACGCGTCACGGAACCGCAAACGACGTCCTGCAGCTTCTCGTAACACACCAACGGACAGAAATCAGTGTAGTTCCTTCATCTGTCCACGTTTACACAAACGCTCTGCCTGTCAGGCTTAAACTTTGACTCTGATTAAGTGATCAAGTCTTAATGCTGTCCTCAAAATGATGACATGGTAACTTTCTTGTCACTTCAGCTCATCCAGGTTCTATTTATATACAGAGATGTGTTCCCTAAAATACACTGGTCTTCTTCGTCCATCCAAAAACACGTGTAAACAGACAAACCATCCAAAAACAGACATCATACAGTAGCTTTGTCCATTTTAAGGGTTGCTAAAATCCTTATAATTTAAGGCACATTAGTGTGGCCTTGAAAATTCCTTGGCAAACCTTTGGATTTGAATGAAATAGCATACGAGAGTGGAACAAAAGTTCGGCGACTGCCCTTGTTGCGCGCGAACCGTGCGCAGCATCGTGATGTGCACAGAGAATCTGTAAGCTTCGTAAGTATTTTCAATTTCATCGCTTGAGTCTCTGAACTTTTTCGTGCACCCTCTTATGATGCCTACTAAAAAAAAAAAATCTGGAAAAATGTGTGTTTGGGGAAAAAAAAAAAACACATGGTTAGGGTTAGGCACACAATCTTCTTGGTTCGGGCAAAAAAGTATCCTGGTATCCTGGGTTTGATCCATTCAACCAACCAGGTTACTACCTCCCTGCATGGACATTAGCAATTTGTACTTTGTCAAATGACCTTTGTCACATGACCTCCTACTTCGCCCCTGGTCATACTGTACATGCGTGTACTTTTCACGCAGATGTAAGGCAAAACGTGACACTGACACGGTGTCCTCTAGTTGACTGACAGCTATATTACATGCTTTGAAATTATACTGAGTGTGTGGTGGCACCGAAGACTCTTAAATGAGTGAAAGAGTTCCAGCAACACAAATAGACAGTTTGAAGTTGTAACAGAAGTTTCATGTAGGTCTCCCCCTGATGGATCTGATTCTTTAGCTCCTCCTCATGTAGGTCAATTCACAATAATATTGTACCAGTCATGGCGCTTCTGGTCTCACACCGATGAGCGCTGTGTCTCATATGACTAGACAAAAAAAAAAAATCAGAAGTAGGACACTGAGCCGGTTTCTTCGTGTCCACTCGCAGCAACAACGGCGTGAACGGGAGATGAGGAGGCAGCAGGAGCGCGAGCAGCGCCGGCGTGAGCAGGAGGAGAAGAGACGCGTCGAGGAGATGGAGCGACGCCGCAAAGAGGAAGAGGAGCGCAGGAGGGCCGAGGAGGAGAAGAGAAGGGCCGACCGAGAACAGGTACGAACTTAAACCACAGAAAGGGAAATAAAACAACGAAAGACAAAAACAAGTGGACACGCTGCTAAATGCAAAGTTTATGTCTTATGTATGTGCAAGTTATGGAATATGTGAGGATTTAGGGAGTCTTTGATTTACCAAATATGAATGCAATCATTTCTTATTTTGACCCTATAAAAAAAGGGATGTAGCTTCCTGGTCTGAAAGCGAGTGCCTTAAGCTGCAATACTACCGAGAGTCACAAGGGGTTGGCTAAAAGAAGCCTCTGGCTCCTAAACTGCTATTTAACGTCACTCATGAAATCAAAGTTCATTCGCTAAAGCCCCTCCTTCCTATTAGTTTTCAGGTGGTCCATCTGATAATAATCCCATAATGAATTGATATTGGGGCTGAAAAAGTGGCACTTTTGATTGACAGGCCTGTGGTGCAGTCAGGTTTATGTTATAGATGAGCGGGGCACCGTGCCCTCGGGTTCCCAATCAGATCGATCCAGGTCCACTGCTCCCACCCAGCTCATCCAGATATAATCACTTCTGGCTCCAAAATAGCAAGATGGCGACGGTCAGAATCCGAAATCGAGGCTTCAGAACGGCAGCTCGCAAACTAATGGTTGACATCAGTGTTTGTTGCCGCTTGATTTAGACTCTTTAAGATCTTGAGAGTTATTTTTTGTTTCAGTTTGACATTTACTATCGTAATATTTCAAAATATATCTGCATATAAAAAAATAACAATTTGGCTCACAGTCTCTTTACGAATGAACTGTTCTGGAAAAAAAACAAAAAAAACCTGTCGATATTTAGGTCGGACTTTTTTTATTTTATTTGACAAGCAGTCTTTCAGTCTGACCATCTTTTGCAGTGGAAAAAAAAAAAACAAGAAAAATATTGAGACAAGACTGTAAAAACGCTGAAGAAGTGGGATGGGCTGTGTTTGATTGACAGGAGTACATCCGTCGTCAGCTGGAGGAGGAGCAGAGGCACCTGGAGATCCTGCAGCAGCAGCTCCTCCATGAGCAGGCCATGCTTCTGGTGAGTGTTCGACCCCCCAGTTCAAACCCGGGACATCAACATTTATATATTTTCCCTTTAACATTATTGGCCCCTTTCTCTTTCGTTCCTTTGCCTCTCCAGATCTGTATTTCCTTAATGTTATTTCCATCTGTTTCTATATCCCAAGTTGTTATGTTTTAATGGTTCCACGGCTCCCAGGTTGTTAAATTTCATAATGCTGGTACTCATTGCTCTGTTACACAAGCTTTTTCCCTGATTACCTTCCGTTCTGAACAAGTTTTTGGGACTAAATTGTGACTTGTGCTGATCCGAGGGGAGCCATTAACAGTTGAGGTCAAAACACAACGAGTATTCTCAGGGAAGTCGGGAGTTTTACGGGGGCCTCACTGACGGTGACGTCGTCACCAGGAAACTAGTCATCCAACAGGAAGTGAGGGTTTCCCCTGTTTTTATTCCACATGTTCCAGGTCTCGCACAGAGAAGCCGTGGTGTGTTGGGATGACTGGATGTTTTTCATTATTAAAGGACTGTGTTCCTCTGGGGGCTTCCAGAGGACACTCACATAATGAACGGATATGGCCAATCACATCCCCACTTCCAGCTTCACACCATCACTTCATCACTGGCTGGGCTCTCTGCTTCCTACACATTCACCATTCATAAACTTTAATTTGAAAAAACAAGTTTCCTTTACATCACGATGGAGGCTGTGTCAAAGTAATACAACTTTTAGTTTGAAAAGCTTCAAGAAAATACATTTTACACTTTTGATTTAATGACCTCTTTCTATATATAGATGCAGCTTTCGGAAATTATCCTGATTCATAAAAATCATGACTGTTTTAATGTTTCAGTGGCTTTTGTTCAGAGTTAAGTGGCTCTTAGACACATTGAACATTTTCCACACAAGCTTGCTCTTGCAATATTTTATTTTCTTTTTTTAAGGACTGTATGGAAATGATCAGGATTATGAATGTTGAACCTTCCACTGCAGCTCCTCTTCCCTTCGAATTTCTCATTTAAACTCTGCCTGATTTCAAGCTTAGCTTGTTAACGGGACACAACGTTTACAAAGAGTAGCAATTGGTAAGATTATAATAATGTGACATGATGCAAGGTGTCTAACAGATGTACTACATAAACAGTTATTACCAGAGGCCGAACAGGAAAAGGTGGAAAATCTGTGGCTTTTCAGAGACTTCATCATTAGTAGAACAGTTTGGGTTGTTTGAATCATGTTTTAATTATTTCAATAGAATGCCTTTAAGTCGAGCCGCTGTTGTATTATAAAACACTGACATGCTCTTTTAGAGACATCGTGTTCAATCTCTACTAACTGTAAAGATCCACATCCACCATTTTGTTTTATCCGGACACATTGATCGAAGACACTTGATGCAAGTTAAATCAGTTTTCTTCTAATGTACATTTACACCCAATGTAAGATGACTAAAGTGCTGCACAAAGTAATACAGAATGTAAAACAAATCGGATAAAACTTGTTTAAAAATTAAAAACAATATTAAGCCAAAACAACACATAAATATATACATGTGCTGGTATTAATACAGACAATTTTTGTAAAAATTTAAATCAAAATGACTATTAGCAACTAGAAAATACAATTATTCATAATCAATCATTGTTATCCTCTGCTTATAGAATTCATAATTTTATGATCTGACAAAAGTTGCAGTTGCAAAAGTTGCAGAGGTGTCATCTAAACCTGAACGTTTAACATTAAAGAGTCACAGTGTTGTGGAAACAGTCCAGCTCTCCCAGTCTCTTTCTATCAGTGGTGTTGGTTCAACTTGACCCTCCCCTGTACTCAGGAGTATAAATGGCGGGAGCTCGAGGAGCAGCGACAAGCCCAGAAGCTCCAGAGACAGCTGCAGCAGGAGCAGGCCTACCTGCTGTCCCTCCAGCACAATCAGAACCAGGATAGTAGCAAAGCCGCCCCGCAACAGAGCACCAAACCCCCACAGAGCCCGGGACCCGACAGGGTGAAGCCCCTGCAGACCCCTGAACCGGACACATCTAAACCACCACAGATCGATGACTTTGACGAGACCCGCTCCAGTCCGGGCTCCAGTCTGGAAAAAACAACGGAAGCCAAGCAACCGGTCGACAACTTTCAAGGCTCCGCCCCTGACTCTGAGCTAGTCAGAGAGGTGAACCCCACGACTCCATGCCGGCACACTGACCGCTGTAGACCGCTTCCTCTGCTTTGTGTGAACTCACTGCCACTGCTCTCGGTGTGCTGTGTGTACATGGTGACAGCCAGCTGATGGTATGGGATGAATGGACGCTTTGTAGACGAGCTGTGTGACTAGTACTCTCTGTCTGAACTCACAAGTCTGATCATTAAACAGGTCCACGATGCAAAGATACTCCAGTGATTTGGACTATTGGCAAAAGGCTTTCTTTATATTCATATATCAAATAACACTCTTCTGATCTTTATATACAATTTCAAAGTAGATGTTTCTACTCTCCTTTAGACCCGCTCTCAAAAGAAAAGACCTTATCAAACGGCTTGTGCAGCTCAAACCAAATACAGTTGGTGTAGTTGATAAATCTTCATTTTCAGATTTGATTCTTAAATTAAGGGAAACTCAAGTATGTGTATTTCACCCTGAAATCACATCTACACAGACTAGGTCACAGCAGATTTTGTAGAGTGATAACTGCTTTTAATTAAAAACTGAAGGGAATTTATATGCGTCATAGTCATATAATCTATTTTGATCTCCTTCCAAGTTTTTATAAGTGTGGCTGCATTAATTCTTGAGGTCAGATCATTTTTTTGGGCTACGGAGTCTGATTTCTTCAGAAAAGATGGCATTATTTGGGAGTTTTCCACCTGACTGAACCCCTGTGGAAGAGTTTTCTGTGAAACGCTCACCTGAGCAGCTCCTCCTACCCAGCAAGGACATGACTGCTCCTCTAATGAGCCTCCCTGTTGTCTTTGTCACCATATGAATGAAGTTAGTGTAATAATGAACCACCTCATTAGTCCTCGGTGTGACTCCCAGTCTCTCCCTTTCTCTTTCTGGCGCCCTGGTGTTCCTGTGGTGCCTGGTGGGGGAGAAAAAGGAAAATAACAGGAGCTCACTGACCAAACGTTACATGTAGTCTTTTAGTTTAGTGGGTTTTTGTCTAGAAATGGTTCAGGTATTCATTTCAGTAAAAACACAAATCAGGTGCTGTGTTCCAAATGACGTACTTCCCTCAGTACACAAACAAATAGTGCTCTTACATGTTCGGACTCTTACTTGTGTAGTGCAGGAATTTCGACAGAACGGTGTTGTTTCAATCTGCCGTTCTGCACTGACCGGAAATGAGCTCAGCACGTGAACACATCATCCACCAACATATCTGCAGCTTTAATTATTTTACCCAGAAATGAAGGTGTTTACAAGCCCTCTGTTTAACACACTCAATAAACACACTGATTCTTCTGTCCAGTAGCAGTAATGAAAAATAAACAATTTTGTGTGGGTTTCAGGAACACCTGCAGCTTCCTCCTTAATTTGAAAATTCTTTACGTCGATGGCCCCGCCCCTTCCTCTATGGAGCCAAGATGGCGACAGTTTTGTCCAGCATTTCACACTTATTTTTTTGGACCGTTTTCTGTGCATCTTCCTGGTGCTTGCAGTGCACTGCATGTTTCTGTACTTGACAGTGTGAACGCACTCATGCACTCAAAAATAGTGAACGTTAGCGCACAAGTACACCATTTGGATCACAGCATGGAGATTCCAAACACACTCTGGCAGCCATGTTGGAGGATGAACACCCAACGTGAACAGCAGCTGTAAAGTTCAGTTGGCCGATAGCAGCAGAGCGTCAGACATATTGAAAGGATAATCCTGGTCTAATAACGGGTCTTATTATCATAGCTTGTCAGTAATGAGAACTTTGTACTTGGAAAGTTCTTGGAAAGGGGCAGCATTGACTGAAAAAAAGAAAAAGAAATAGTCAGGATGAACTTTGAAAAGCAAATTTTCTCTTTTCTTTAATGAACATTTCGACTGCATTAAGATGAATTCTGTAGAACCCAGAGGACGAAGCGTCAGTCTCTGCTGTGAATCCTGGATCACGCTGTGTGTCCTAACCTTCCTGTTCTCACGTCTTTGCTGGTCATGGTGCTGTTGTCCTTCTAGCAGGGATGTGGGAATACTGTGGCGACAATAACACTGCTGCCCTTGAGGAGGTGCCTTGTGGTTCCTGCTGCTGTGCCTGTTTCAGCAGACGACTCTCTGATGTGCTCGTACTACTGCTAGTGCACATGTGGGGGCAAACTAACACAACGTCTGAAAAATGGCTTCTGTCCTTACTGACACACGCTGACCTGTGTTCTCTTACCACCACTAATGCTGATCTGTGTGTGTGTGTGTGTGTGTGTGTGTGTGTGTGTGTGTGTGTGTGTGTGTGTGTGTGTGTGTGTGTGTGTGTGTGTCCTCCTCAGGCTGATGAGCGATACAGGAAGAACATCCAGGGTTCTCCGCAGTCCGCTCAGACCAAACCACAGCAGCCGCCGGTGCCGCCACGCTCCGAGTCTTCGTACCCCAACGGGAACTCGGCATCTGAGGCGCCTGCCATGCACCGGCCCGTGGAACCGCAGGTAACGAGAACCTCAAACCAGAAACTGTTCCATCTTCTTCACATTCACAGCTGTCGCACAGAGGCAGAGTCATCTTGAGTTGGTGTACTGAGGGTTACTTGCCGTTCGTTACAATCCACAGGGGCTTTTTCTCTTGCAGGAGTTCGCTGTGTTGTAGCTTAACAGGCCGATCGAGGCACTAACGCTGATGTTCTCAACTTAAATCAGGTCCACAACTGTGGGAATAGATTGTGAGACTCGTACGTTCTTAAACACAAAAAGTAAACATACTTGGAGTCACATGATATGCCATATTTTGATCCAACAAATAGCGATCAAGCTCTACTGAAACTGCACGGACTCACTTTCACTTTTCTACTTCTGTCTTAACACAAGTTTCCCCTTTTCAGGTGATTTGAAAAATACTTGAATCTTTGCTCTTTGGTGTGACAGGTCTGTTAGTGCTGCTTTGACTAGTTGTGTTGTTTTTCTGTGATGTTTTTCCCTCCTGGATTGAATGTTTAGCTGAACTCTTGTAGGTTGTTTCATCTGGATACTGGATCCAACAATCAGCTGCTGAGTTTCTCGACTCCTTTCAGCCTCTGGGTTGTCATCACTTCAATTTGAAGTCCCTCATTTTAGCTAACTAAATTGCAAAACTGCATTAAATCTACAAGTTTACAGCAGATTATTTTATTTTCGGACAGACCAGTTTTGTTATGACAACACAAAGCCAGTGGTTGTTCACAAGAAATATTTTTAGTGGCAATGGAAATGAAATGGTTCCAACCCTCTTCCATTATTAACTCTTTGATTGACAAGCTGTCCTCCCTCTTGTAAAGTTATGCAAAAGTACTTTTACTAAATGTGTAATAATTATTGCGGTTATCTCCCTGTGTGTGTATGTGTGTGTGTGTCTGGCGGTGTGTTGGGGGTTTGTGCGTCTCTGCTCAACATACTGTACCTCCTCATTGTGTGCTGCTGATGAAAAACATCCATAATTCATGGGCACGCAGATCTGCAGCGGGATGACTCAGTCAGAATTAGTCACTTTCCCAGCAAAGGATTGAACCCACTAAGCATGAATAATCACAGTCCATTGAAGTCAATCTGTTTTGAATATGTCACACTGATGAAATTATACAGAAATGATGCTGTAACTGGGTAAAATGGGGGGTGGGGGTGATGATGTAATTCACTGGAGCGTTATTAATCCATAATGTTAGAAATGGATTAATCAGTTTTCTCTCATTAGCAGAGAGTCAGATGTGGTGTTGTGTTTAAACACTGTTACATGCACATACTTCAGCCTGTACAGAGGTACTTGAAGTTGTATGATTAGAGGTAATGAAATCAAAATCTGAATTTCCAAGAAGCTCCAGTCATGGAGTATTCGCCATTATAACATTTTCCAGACCATAAAACAAGCCGGGAAACTGTGGATTTTAATAAATACTTCAATATAGCTTATATCTAAATGACAAAATATGTTATGTCAGTATATTGTAAAACATCTGACATTAACTTAAACTGCTCAGACATCTCTGTGGTTGAAGTCTGTTGACGTTTAAAGGATTAAAACGAGTTAAAGTCAGAGGAGGACTGTGTTTGGATTTAAGGTGAAAGACGGGATGTGGACGTCAGTGTCCACCCTAAAATCACATGCGCTTGAGCCCCAACCATTAATGTGCGCAGGCTTTTCTATGCATGTTTGCATGCCGGACGGTTTTAATGCTTTGTGAATACAATTCATCTTCTTGCTTGGTGCAGTTTAGTTCTCATGAGGCCTAAAACTGGTGAAATTTTGGTTTAAATGTGACATGGGTAAAACCAAGTGAGAGACTAAATTGAAGGTAAAAATTACATTTGAAAAGTTTCAATTCAAAACAAATATTTCACCCAGCTTAGACAAAAAAAAAAAAGACAAAAAAAAGTGATTTGCTCAAATTGTGTGGGGAAAGTTTTAAATGACTTCCCAGTCTTATTATTGATTTTAATAAATGTAACCTGATTTTGCTGAGGTGGCAGAAAACATTAAGGAAGCTCTGACATACAGTAAAGAGATCATTACAGTGGATGTGAAACATTCAACAATAAGACCGTGACTTCGTATTAGCTTCAGGATCCGTTGAGTTTCATCTCTCCATTCGCTGCCTGCATGTGTATTTTGTTGTCCATGTCTTTTTTGTTTCACTTTCAGAAATCAAAAGCATGATACGATACCTTTGGATATTAAGGCTGCCCTTTTTTTTTTTTTTAATCAATTAATTCAACTTTTGTTTGGGATAAAAACTTGTATTCTGCTCTTCAAAAAGGTGCAGCCTGCGTAACAGCAGGTATACATGTACTTTTATTTTGAGTGTTCCTTCTCTCCCCCTGTTGCACTCTAAAAACTTGGGTTCTTTAGGGGTTCTGCAAGGATTTGGAGCTTTATCATTTAACCATGTGTCACTCAGAATAACGTATCTTTAGGTTTCATCTCTAAACACACTGCTGCAGCGGATTTCACGGAGACAAATGTACAGCTGAAATCTGTGGTGTTGAGCTGATCAGTAAAGTCCAGCAGTGGTTCTTAATCTCAGTTCTTGTATTTTGGAGCTCTAATCGTTCTACATTCTAGCAGGTTGTCATTTAGTGTGTCAGGTTTTAAATGGTTCCTGACACCGTGCCTAGATTATAAATCAGAAGAGCTCTCGACACTTATGACCAACGGACTGTGTGCCCCTTACAGACAGGCTGAATTTAATGCCACCAATTTAATGTGAAGGCTGCAGTAGCAAAAGGTTAAATACCCTGAAAGAGATTAAATACGTGTCTTCTTCCTTCTGCTGAAGAGCTCTGTAATAAGTCTAGCATTTAATTATAGTCTCTAAATTTCTATCCATTCCAACTGCAGGGCTGAAATTATTACAGCAAAACCTTTTAGAAGAAGCATGTCAGCTAACAGGAGGGAAATGGCAGCCCCAATGTAACAGCTCGCCATTCTATAAAAAAAAAACTAAGGTTGCACAAGTTGATCTCTAATAAACGAGAACTGATTCCTGAGAGCATGGAAAGCTGTGATTGTTAATTAAGGCCTTTCATTGCAAAATAAGTTTCAAAGTTCATTTGAAATGCATCCGGTGAAAGCAATCCGATATTACAGCACTGCATGTAATACAGCTGTCTGTCCACTAGATGACACTGTGTTAACGTCACCTTTTGCCTCGTACACGCGTAAAAAGTATGGTGCCTTAGGTTTGGGCACCCAAAAAAGTATTGTTAAGTTTAGGAAAAGATCATATTTTGGGTTAAAAATAAGTCATTTTACATTAGTAAGGGTGATGTAAGCATTTAGCATTAAATTAAATACGTTTAAGTTATGACCACAACTTAAAGAAGTCTCACAGACTCGAACAACGGTCATCTAACTAAAAGTCCTGTGTGTGACCCATTTAACTATCCCCGACCGCCACCCTCCTTGGACATAATCATCCCATGTACTTAGTCGCATGGCCTCCATGACCTTTTTCTACAGCCCTCTTCATATATGTAGCTTTTTACAGCTAAGTGAGGCAAAACATGACATTGACACGGTGTCACCTCGTTGACCGACGGGTGTATTATGCACTGGTGAAAGGACAATTCTTGCTTGATATCATCACTTTCCAACAAAAAGCTAACTTTAAAAAATTCAAAACTCAAACAAAACAAAGCTCTGTATTTCAAATCTAAAAATGCCAAAGCTCAACGTCTGTAAAGCTTCAATCTTACAACCCCTAAAGACACCCTGAAGCCCTGTCCTTGTTCGAGTGCACTGCATGCAGACTGACCTGTGCTCCACGATGTGTTGTGTTTTTGTTGTCTGGAAGGTCCGTTCCCATCTGGCTGCTTTAAAGAGCAGCAGCAGCAGCGTGGCCTCGTCAAACTCCTCCCCTTCCGCCCCACCTGTTGTGTCGCACTCGCACTCCTTCAGCGAGCCGCTCGCCCCTAGCTTTGAAAATCTCAACCTTCACAACAGCCATGAATCCTACCAACACCATCACCCTCCACCATCATCATCATCATCATCACCATCCTCCTCCTCATCATCATCAACGCCTGCACGCACTGACCCAAAACCACATTCCCAGCCCAGGCCCCATGAACCGGCCCTTTCAGAGGAGGTCCCGCCCAGGGTAAGGATAGGAACAAGGCCCCCCAGTGTAGCCTGGTAGCAGCAGTTAGAAACTTGACACAATTTCCTGTTAACAGGCTAAATGGGACAACAGCTCTGAATCCCAAGAGTTTAAACTGTTCAATCCATTACTTTAACAGTCTCCCACCCGCTGCCTGAGTATTTATGCAACATCAATAATTCATCTTCTGTTGGCTTTTCTGTTTTTGTGGTAACGAAAAAAAAAGTGAATAGAGAATTTCTAGAAGATTTCATTAAATCCACATTAAATTAGCATAAATAAATGTGGTTGGTTGGCAGCTTTAAATCACTTCTTTCCACAAAAACAACCCTCAGTGTCGAACTGTGAGGAAATCAGATATTTTGGGGGAATCTGTTCCCTTTTTGATACTCAGAGTATCCTGACAAAGAGGAAGTTGACGTCACTCTGCGTGATGTGAGTCAGTGTTGGCACAAGGACAGTTGTCTTGCTGTTAATGAACCGCAACAATCAGTCTGCGACCTCTTTATAACTCAGCTGTGGGTACTGAGACAATGCTGAACACAAGGACAAGTTGTCTCATGTTGCTTTTTCCTCCCTCACCACACTTTTACTGTACGACTGCAAAAAGACATAAAAATAACTGAACAAGAAGGGAAACATAAGCAAAGGATTCATTCCCACCAGGATGTGTAGGGTGTTAGACGCTATAGCTAAGTATAGGACAGACAGTGTAGCTATTTGGCACTGCCCACATATGCGGCTAGTCAGAATCCAAAGAGTCCGAAAAATCTGAATTGAGTCCACAGAGCCAAAGTTAGCTGGCCACCAGAAAAATAAACCTTCAGTCATAAACAGAAGTGCTGCCAAGCCAGATCACAACCCTGTCAGGCTTAATTCTCACAATACAATGTAAACATCTCTCTGAAGCATCAGGTAAACAATGGCAGACCTCACAAGAGCTCATTCCAGTCTTGAAATACAGGAGAAGGCAACTGAGGAAGATCTGACCTTTCAATAACATCAGTCCATATTGTTTCCATTTTGTTGCAAACTTTCTAAACAAATCAAAATAATGTCTGGAAAGTCTGTCCTGCATGGCTGTGTTGTTCTGCGCTTTGGATGCTACCAAATGTTCTCCAATGGCTTCTCTGAATTTACATCATGTGACTAGTTACGGGAAAACGTGTCTGAGCTACTGGTGTGCCAGTTTAGTTTTACAGTGGTGCCCCGGGTGTGGCAGTGGCGAGATGAGGGGTTTAGTTGGCGGGGCGGCGCCTGTCCAGAACATTGTTTTGTGGTGCGTGAGTGGGTTTTAAAATGTATGTACTTGAAAGAAGTACCACGTTGTCTTGGTCTGCAGGTTTGGTAAGAGCGCAGTAGAGCTGAACGGCTCATGAGCAACATGACAGTAAAGTGAATACACAGTTAAACAGATTTCAAAGTGTTATGGACACAGTTAACTTTCACACTATCAGACATTAGACTCATATGGATTAATTGGCTACGTTATCTTGGTGTGTTGTAGTACAGCTCTGTACTCCTGTGGATGACAATGGGACCAGTTGGGGCTGCTGTGATGTTGGATTTTGTGTATTTGCTGTTGTCTGAAGGACACTCATGCTTACAGAGTGTGTGTGTGTAAGCTGGTCACTGTGTTTATCATAAAAGGTTCCTGTCAGGACTACCTCAAGGTCCCCAGTGTTGTCAAGGCGAGACTCGCCTCATCACCACGGCAACACCCCACACAGCAGTCACGCTGTGCACCGCAACGCTGCCAGGTAAACCATCATAACCCCTCTGGATTGTATTAGTCTGTTTTTGTGTGTGTGTGCATCACAATAGCAGCCTTCTGGCAGTCTTCTGTTTTTGTCATCGCACTTATAGTCAATACTTTCCCGTCCCTTTTTTTCTAATCTTTCCATAATTAAAAAGTCTCCTCTCTTCAAGTAAAAATACCACATCTAATACGTCTTGTGGTTTGAAAACGTACACGTAATCAAAATATAAGCGGTCCTGAGAATGGCATAGGAAAGGTGTAATATGGATTAAAGATACGAGTCATATTTGAAATAAAAAAAAAAAAAGTGTAGAAATCTCATACTATATTTGTGTGAATATGTAAATTCATTAATATTTGAATTTTTTGGAGATGGATCTGACATCATTCAGTGCACTCAGTGTCTTCACTGTCTGTGCTGCTCCACTCTTTGTCTATGGAGTTGTGTGGGTGGGTTTATGTAATAGTGTGAGCTGTCTAACCTTGTTGTCTCTACTTCTTTACTTGTGTGTGAATACATGCAGTTTTTTATTTCCAAACCACAAGCCTTTTCAATAGATTCTCTGTGTGTCTTCTCCTTCCTTCTATAAGCCTCAGGAACTACATTTTGTAAATGTCTAGAACTTATCCTCTGTGGCCTTTGTAGCACTTCTCATTTAGCACATTTGCACTTGTCATCATTGACTTTCACTGTAATCTTATGGTAACTTGAGAGCAATAATTAGGTTTTAATATTCAGATAAATACTTATAACCACATGATAGTTTTCCGCTCATTCCTACTGTAGTTTATAGTAGCTATGAATGGGATGTTTTACCCATATGTATGAAGATAGTTTTTCTTTTTATGCAAACATAAAAACAGTTTTGAGAGCAAATTTATCACAATGCAATCGAAAATAAAGTCTGCAATAAAAAATATATGAACTGAGAATAAAATTATTTGGATTGCAAAACAAATTTTCCGTCAGTTTTGTGGTTTTGGTCACAGACTTGCTCATGAAATGTCACAAACAGTTTTGACCGAGTCAGTCTTCTTTGGTTGCAAGTCAAAAACTTGTATCTGCAAGTTGAGTTGGACTTTATGGGACCTACGCTGATGAAGGAGACAAGAGTTTATATTATTGGGTTTGACAGAGCATGGCTGTAGACCATTGACTGTATATAAAAGTGGACGTAGTTTCTAGGTCTGAAAAATGAGGCTGATGTGGAAGTGCCTTAAATTGAAATACCACCGAGTGCCACTAGATGGCTCCAAAGAGCCTCCGGCTCCAAAGACTCCTATTCAACTACTCCCATAAAAGTTCCACGAGTTATTTCGGTGTTGTTAGCTTAAGTCGCTCCTTCTTATTAGTTTTCTGGCGGTCCATCTGAAAATAATCCCGTCATTAATTAGAAAATAAGCCAAAAAAAGAGCTGTTTTGGGGGGGGGGCGTATCTGTTGGATTGACAGGTCTGTGGTGCAGTCTGGTTATGGCTTTTGGTGGGTGGCACGTAGTATTGTCGGGTTTCCAATCAGATCGAGTCAGATCCACCGCTCGCTCCCAACCAGCTGGTCCAAATATGGTCACTTCCAACTCCAAACCGCTCCGAACAAGCACGAAGGCTTCATAACAGCCGTTCACAAACTAATAGGTGACATCACTGCTGTTTGCTGTTTGCTGTAGACACAGAATTTCCTCCTCCAACAGAAGAGGGCCGTGTGTTGAGCTACATGGAGGTTATGTTGATCTTTTCTATTGAAATGCTGAAAATGTTTGTGACACAATAAAGAGGTCGGTTTCATCAGCACAACTCTCAAGTCTGCTTGATTCTATTGCAATTGTGAGAAATTTGATCTCAAAACTGTCTTTAATGCTTTTAGCACAAAACTAATTTCGTAGTATATTCCTTCATTTTTATTTCTATGCACTTAAAAGCATTCATTTTGTTTTACTCTATCCAGAAACAAATGAGGAATTTACATTAATTTATATGGAATAAAAAAAAAACTAAAACCAAATCAGTAATGAAAACCTTCTCGTAATAGCAGCAGTTCATTCCGGTTGACAATTTCCTGTGTTTTGATCAGCAGCTCTTTGCCCTTTCTCCCCATTTATTTAATTTCAATACATTTTCTGTGTCAGATTATAAAAGCTACCTGGTGTTTCCAAATCAAATCCCACAGTGCAGCTCCTGCAGCAACCACTGCATTTAAAAGTTGCCGTCTCCGATAGTTTGGCTCACTTTCTTGACTCTGCTGTCTGTTGCCTCTGCAGTGCAGCGGAGCCTCGGCTGCTGTGGGAACGAGTGGAGAAACTGGTTCCCAGGCCGACCAGTAATAGCGGCAGCGGAGGCTCCAGTTCCTCCAGCAGCTCCAGTAACTCCAGCTCTCAGCCCGGTTCTCACTGCGGCTCTGGAGAGCGGTTCAGGGCCCGCTGTGAGTCCACACACACTTTAACCAATGAGCACTTAGAAACATGTAGGAGGTGAATACTATAACTGAAACATCACCTTAAAGTACAGTTATGCTACACAAACACATAAAATCACACTTAGATTTTTTTCCAACAATATACTTTTTCTTAGTGTAAACTGACCTTATCGCCTCCACCTCCTTCAGCCTCCTCCAAATCGGAGGGTTCGCCCCTCCAGCGTCCCGAGAATGCTGGAAAAAAACCAGAGGAGAGGAGGGACTTGGTCAGGCCGAGCAGACCAGCGGTGAGAGTTGACTCAAAGCGGACTAGCCAGTAGCTCCGTAGCTGCGACAGATTTAGATCCAGAACTGTGTGTGTGTGGTGATAATTACATGATGGTGTGCTGCTTTTAGTTTTTGAGTGTGTGTGACAATTTGGGGGATTTTTTTTTTTTTAACTTTTTTCTTTTACGATGGTAAAAAAAATGAATGACATCTAACTCCTCTAAAATTGTGTCATGTGATCTGCTGGCCAGCCAATAGGGAGCTGTGATCAGACGGGTTGAAATGGCTGTTTTCTCTTTGGACTGAGCTCACTGGCTGATGGGTTTTCTGCACTTCTTTGCTTTCTCTCCACTGGTCTCTCTGCCTGGGCGGCAGCCATTTTAACTCACACCTTCTCTAACCTTAACAAACAACTTACTTTTTCTTCTGTGTTGTTATAATTTTTCATCTTTGCAGCTCTGATAAATCGTCTCATTAGCAGAGTTAATCTACTAACCTTTCCTACAGTAGCTTGACGAGCATCAGCTGTACGATCATCTCTCTCCTCCGCTTTATCTTTTGGCTTCGCTGCTCTCATGTGAGCTTCTCATTGGCTGACGTTCGTCTCTAACCACTCTTCCTCTCCTGCAGCCTTCTGTTTCCTGCTTTACTAAAGAAAACATCTTATGGCTAATGACTCGCATATAAAATGCAGCGATGAGGAATGGACAGAACTCCCAACAGAGGGAGAAATGCTGAATTGAAAGAGCTGAAATGACCTTTGACCCAGGTTTTCCCTTTCACCTCCCGACCTGTAGGACCTGACGGCTCTGGCCAAGGAACTGCGTGCAGTGGATGACATTCGTCCCCCAAATAAGGTGACAGACTACTCATCCTCCAGCGAAGATTCAGACACCACCGATGAAGATGATGATGAGGAGGTGGACCAGGAGGCAGGGGAAGAGTCGACTTCAGGCCCGGAGGACTCCAGAGCTGTGTACGTACACACACACACACACACACACACACACACACACACACACACACACACACACACACACACACACACACACACACACACACACACACACACACACACACACACACACACACACACAAGTTTACCTCAGACTGAAAACACACTTTGTATTACCCGTGGACGGGTAAATATGTTGGTGTTGATTGCCTCTTCTCCCCTGCAGGTCTTCCAGGTTGAGCAATGGAGAGACGGAGTCGGTGAAAACCATGATCGTTCACGATGAGGGCGAGAGCGATGCGGGCTCGACGCCCTGCAAAGACAGCACGCTGATTGTCAGACAGGTACTGGGTGAAAAAAAAAAAAAAACAGACACCGATCATTTCCCTCATATTTTTGGCCCAGTTTTTCCCATTAGTGTGTATTTTGTTTGTTTATACCCAGTGTTTCTCCATTTTGTTTGTATGTTGTGTTGACCATGTTCTTTTGTTAATAAAGTAGCTGTAAATTGAGGAGAAAAGCTCACCGATTTTAATCACACATACACAGACCAAATTCAATAATGGGAATTTATTTACATTTTTACTCAGGTTTGTGAATTATTTCCATCCATTCAGGGCATTTGGATTTTGAAGTTATTTGATTGATCGAGATGACAAATCTACATTAGCAGTTAGCCCCAATGCACACCACAGACAATCATTTATATAGTCCCAATAAACACCCCAAAGTGAGTTAGATTATTATCTAACCATGTAATTGACTGCTAACAGGAGTTTTCTTTCCACCTGTAGAGTTGCCACTCTAGTTTGCCCTTTGCTCTAGCTCACACCTTCCCTTCCCCTGAGCTCATCAGGAACGCATCTAGACCCAAAGTTGTGTACCCCTCTTTCTACTTCCAGAGTGCAGGTGACAACAGAAAGCGTACGGGCCCCGGCCCGGGCCAAACTCAGACCCCTGGCCTGCTCGCAGGCTTTGCCCCGAGCCCCGGCTCGCCATCAGGCCCGGGTCTTGTCCACCACACCCCCAGCCCCCACCACCATCATCACCATCACCACCATCACCCCACACAGCACTCGGACAGGAACGGCTTTGCCGGTCGCATCCACCACCTCCCAGACCTGATCCAGCAGAGCCACCATTCCTCCCCTTCCTCCTCTGCATCCAACTCCCCCTCCTCCTCCTCCAGCCTTGCCAGTCCCTCCACTCTGTCCCCTCAGATTCCCCTGGACAAGCTCGCCATCCTGGTAGAGGTATGTCTCCCAGCCCCGAAACGGACACCCGATAAAGGGTGTCGTTTCTCGTGTGATCTTAAACAGGAGGAGCAAAGAGAGGTAGAAATCCTCCTGGTCTTTCATGAATGGGAAAAACAGAGTAAGCCTTAGTGCAGCTCAGCGCCCAGCGTGGGCATGTTTTTGAAGGCAGTAGAGGAACAAATGTTTAAGTTCACAGCTTCTCCAAACAGCAGCCAAAATAAATGAAAACAAATCCTGGAGATTTAAATCATTTAGAAGCAAGTAAAAGTTTGCTCAGATTGTTGTTGTTTTTTCACATGATTGTTTGACCATGATGATTTCTTCCTGCATCTATTTTTAATGTCCTGGATTGGCTAGGTTGCCCTCTACTGGCCACCACTGGCACTGTGGCTCTCTCAGGCCTCCTCACAATTTATTGTTTTTTCTCTCTACTGGCAGCCTTCTGCAGAGAGACGGTGGTGTTGATGGAGGCCTGCATTTTATATATATATATCAATAGCATTGAAAGCCAACGCAAATCCATTTTTAATAGTTTTCTTCCCTGTAAATATCCTGTTAAGTTTATCGTATAAACGTTTAGTACTTGGGTTTAGAGTACAAATACTGTAGGTGAATAATATTTTTTTAGTGGAAAGATTTACAGCTGCAGTCTCATCGCCCCTCAGTGTGTTTTGTATTTATGATTTAAACAGATCTTTTATCTCCTGCGTGGAGCCTTTTTCTGTCCTCTAAGGCTAACTGTGGTTTTACAAGCATTCCCCCTCGAACATTTAAATCTCATTTCTAATCCTTGATGTTGCCTTTTTTAGCAAACGAGTCATATTCTCACATATTCCCCAGACAATAAATCATAGCTCACAGGGCAGTTAAGAGAGCAACAGCAAGTACGTTTCCCATGGAAATACTTTCTTTAATTACATTGTTCCCATTTTGTCTTGTTTTTCTTGTCAAGAACGTTCATATGTTGTTTTCTTTACCCGTCATTGTTTTTGCCTTTTTCTTCAGTATCTATAATTTTACCCTGATATCACTGAATGTTCGTTGCATGTGGCACATACCAAAGTAGCTTAGTTTGCCTGTTTGTTTGACTGCACTGTCTTCTTAAGTTGTTTATTATCACATTTTGTCTGAGCTGTTTTCAAAAATAACAGTCAGAGTTGTGATCTTCTGTCTCCATTAAATCGTATTCTGTCTCTCTGTAGAGCCAGTCTAGTAACAACATGCAGAAACACAAGTCCTCTTCCTCCTTCACGCCGTTCATCGACCCGCGCCTCCTCCAAGTCTCTCCATCCACTGGCAGCGCCCTCAACAATGTTGGTAGGTCTCTTCATAGTTTTATAACTTAAAGTTCTGAGTCAGATGGTGGCATTAGTTCTCCGCACACCAACTGTCCTTCTTTCTTCTTTTTTTTTTTTTTTTTTTACAATAAACTCATTTGTTTCTAACTTTAATCAAAGTCTAGAGAAACGCTGGCAGAGGCTAATACACCTGGCGAGGTGGGGTTAAAATACACTTCCATCAGAATGACACAGGGATCATAAAAATGACCACATTTGCAGTGAAGTATAAGTTGAGTAAAATTTGTGAGTCATGCCTTAAATTCATTGATGTGACTCAAACTAAACATTTTGCAGGTAGAGGAAGAATCCAAAGAGAGGGTCTGATTGTTGGACTCGTTTAGAATAAATGTAACTTTGAAGATATGTTTCCTCTCTGGTAAAGGAGATTAAAGTAAATGAGTTCAGTGCTGACAAGAGCTAAAGTTTCAAACTCAGTGCAACGCTGAAAGTCCCTGAACTGGAGTACAGATAAATAACGGGACTGCTCTGGGATTTCTCCGCCGTTCAGAGGGCAACGACCCCTGTGAGAATCCACAAAGACAAATTCGAAAGCGCCACTCTGACTTCGTGAACTGCTACAAGGAGATCAAGCCTGATCTTGGATTATGATTATGAAATTGTTTCACTATGATTGAGACCTGAGACTGAAAGTTTAATGAGAGACACCAGTGACAATCAACAGGTCTGCACACCAGTGCACCACTTGATGGATGGATGAGTTTGTTTGACCTCTGATGTTTTACAAAAGCACATGAAATAACCCTCGGATACTAATATTGTCTTTTGGATTACTCTTTTTTTTTTTTTAACCTATATTTGTAATATTAATGAAGACAAACGAAAGCTGATTAGATTACAAAATTGACATGACTCTAAGATCTTTTGTTAAACTCTTTAAAGTCCGCCGTCAGTTCAGTGTTTGAGTTTCATCGTGCAGAATGATATAAATATGAAGAGTTTAAAACTAGCAGGCTGTTTTAACTTCGATCTGCTGAAGGAAGGAAATTAAATTAAAACATTTTAAGGGGTGGGGTCTACAGGCAGGTTTTGTGACATCACAAAAAGTTTAAAAAGCCAATTCTGGTCTAGTTCAACTGATGTGAAATCTACAAACCTTCAGTGCACTACGCTGAGAACGGTTTAAGATCTTCTGGATCAATGCAACTGCTTCAGTTTTGACTGAAGAGGTCTAAGACAAGTTTTTTTTTTTTTTTTTTTTTTTTTTATCACATCACATTAAAACAATTCTCATTACTCTTGTATCTCACCAATCACCAACGATCACTGCTGCAAACTTTAACAAATACTTTGATGTTGGGGCCAATGAACACAAAAATCCAAACCAGGTTCCTGCTCCTCGAGGAGTAAAGAGCTTGAGCGTGTGAACTCTTAAGGAGAGAAAACCAAACCAAAATCAGTTTGTTAGCGTGGACTCCGCTCCTCCCCGAGGTCACAGAGTCCGTCCGCTGCCACTGCTTCCAAACAAAGCTTTGTTATCAGGACGGTCCTC
Source organism: Brachyistius frenatus (assembly GCF_029030835.1). Taxonomy (NCBI): domain Eukaryota; kingdom Metazoa; phylum Chordata; class Actinopteri; family Embiotocidae; genus Brachyistius; species Brachyistius frenatus. Next base: position 29,950 of record NW_027211015.1, on the reverse strand, counting down.
GTGTTCCCATCGTCCTCGTCCCTCCGTCACCAGGCTGAATGTGAAGGACTCTGCTTTACTCTGCATTACCTCACCTGATGCAGCTGGTGACCAGCCACTGACCCCTCAAGTGCACTGGATTGTTCAGTCGGCATTTAATCACTGATTTGATGAGTTTAGATTTTCCTACAGATGTTTAAATTCCAGATTCAACAACAATATTTAACCATTTAAGAGGCAGAGAAACAGCGCTCCACTTTTGAACACAGACACCTTCAAATTCTGTGATGCCATGACTGCAGAGGTTTGTTATGTAAATGATTTAACACGAGAAAAACTGTGGCTCTGAACTAAGTGTCTTACAAACACTGTTGTAACATTAATGAAATTTAGTTGGACAATTGTCTATGAACTTCACTGAACCCCCGTTTTCAGATGAGAGTAGATCAGTTGCTGCAATTATTTCATGGATGATGGTTAAATATATATTTTTAAATTAAAAAAAAAAAAAATGACATCATTATTAAGCAACTTTCCCTGTTTTCAATTTCAAGTAATGTCATAACAATAAATCCTTTGACTGACCCTCACCCTGCCCGTTAAACTCTACATCCTACACCATCCTACACCATCCTACCTAAGCCCTTCCCTTTGACCTTTTAGGCTACGCGAATGATGCCCGGCTGGCAGAGGCGCTGAGAGCCGACCCGTCTCGAAAGGGCTCCGTGGTCAACGTCAACCCTGTCAACACTCGCCCGCAGAGTGACACGCCAGAGATCCGCAAATACAAGAAGCGGTTCAACTCTGAGATCCTGTGTGCTGCACTCTGGGGTAAGAATGAAGGCACACATCTTTCAGAAACAAAAAACTTGTGACCATAATTTCACACAAGTAAATGGGCTGCCTGTTAATTCTGACATGACCATTAACAAAAGAGGGAAACGATTACTGTCAGACTGAGTGCTGCCGTGTGAGAACTGGCAGTGTGTGGAGGCAACATGGTTTAAATTTATAGGAACACAAGCAATAAGAGCAGCACCATAAGTGTATAATTTAGGTCACATGTCCAATCAACCACAATCTCATTGGTTTAGGAGTTATGTCGGCAAAATGCTTTGATGCTATTGATATTTAAGGCTACTATATTTCTCTGTAGGTCTAACATTCATACGTTATGGCCTTTCTTAAAATATTAAACAATTTGTAACTATTATTTTCAATGTAAATCAAAAAAGCCAGTTTTTCCAGATGTTTTAGCCATAACAGTCTTCACCACAAGGTGGCAGCAAAGCCCAGAGAAAACTGCATATATCATATGTCTGATCACACTGCATGCTATTTGAAGTTCAGGTCAGAGGTGTTGGTTCTCCTTAATATAAATCTATACATGTGTGTGTGTGTGTGTGTGTGTGTGTGTGTGTGTGTGTGTGTGTGTGTGTGTGTGTGTGTGTGTGTGTGTGTGTGTGTGTGTGTGTGTGTGTGTGTGTGTGTGTGTGTGTGTGTGTGTAGGAGTGAACCTGTTGGTGGGAACAGAGAGCGGCCTGATGCTGTTGGATCGCAGCGGTCAAGGGAAAGTTTACCCTCTGATCAACCGGCGGCGCTTCCAGCAGATGGATGTCCTGGAGGGGCTCAATGTCCTGGTCACTATTTCAGGTAAACACACACACACACACACACACACACACACACACACACACACACACACACACACACACACACACACACACACACACACACACACACACACACACACACACACACACACACACACACACACAGACACCATTACAGTTAGAATGAACACAAATAGAAACTGAACCATGCGTGCAGATACTTGTGCATAGATTTAGGTGGACAAACACGTCCACACATGTCCACACATGTCCACACACACACACACACACACACACACACACACACACACACACACACACACACACACACACACACACACACACACACACACACACACACACACACACACTGTAAATTTTAATAAAGTAGTTTAACTTAATTAGGAGACTGAAAGTTCACTCCGGTTTATCCTGCTGTGTCAGCTCGTAGTGGACTGTCCACCATGTGTGTGTGTGTATTTACCAGTGTGTTTTGTCTTGTCTACGTCTCTTCCTGTCTCATGCTATCTCAGACAAAATGTCTCTTTATTGCTTCATTCAAATTTTTGCACACAGACTGTTGAGTTGTGATATTTCTCCTTGTATATTTCTGATTGACAGCGCATCCATGATCTTCCTCTTTCTCAATGTCACGCGCACACACACACACACACACACACACACACACACACACACACACACACACACACACACACACACACACACACACACACACACACACACACAAACACACACACGTGCATACAGAAGGATTGCTCTCAGATGTGTCACAACAGATATTTTAAAGCGAAGCGGATGTTGAGCAAAGCTCCGCTGGGTGAGACCACGTCATGTGTGTGTATTCTATGTAACGCTGACACACACTCAAGCTTTCCATGATGGATGGAAGGAGTTGCTGACGTGACGATTTCCGTCTCCGAAACTCGTTTGTATTTTCGACATGTAAATATACACGTCACAGGCAGATGTATGCCGGGAAAAGTTCTTTCTAATGAGACCACATCCTCACGGCATCTCATCTTATGTAATCAGATTACTGATTACTTTGAGACAGTATAAACAGAAGACTTGCGCAAGAAACATGGTGTGTCAATTTTATCTGCTGTTTAACGTCTTAAATGGCATTAGTGAAAACAGTCGGCAGGGACAGGCTGTTAGAAACAGCTGCACAGACTGGAAGTTATTCTGTATAATAAGGTATGATCTGTTTATAGTCCAGTCCTTGCTTGATTTTTTTTTTTAAATTTGACCGTGCACTTAATTTTTCTCAGAAGACTTTATGCACAGCAGCTTTTCTCTCAGTTTGGAACACACACAGCAAGAAGGGATCTTAATTAAGCCATCTTCATAGTCTTCCTCTCTACATCTGCACACACAAGGTCTCTTTGCATATTTCTTTGTCCCAACTTGACCTACTGTTTCCTGCCATGTTGCAAAACACTGCAGTCACACAGATCAGAGCAGGAAAAATCCCATCACAGGATCTTCTAGGATAGGAAATGTCTTAGTTGTGGGCTGATCATTGCAGTAGTAAAGAATGCAGTCACCTACAATTATGTTAAATTAAAAGTTGAGAATCATTGCAGGTTTGAATTATATTTTAGGAAAAATCTCAGCAGCCAATAAAGACATTATAAAGTTCTTCTCTTGTATCTCTCTGCTGTCCTTTTCTCTCTCTGCTCTCCTCTCACCCCAACCGGTCGAGGCAGATGGCTCCGCCCACCTCTGATCCTGGTTCTGTTGGAGGTTTCTTCCTGTTAAGAGGGAGTTTTTTCTTCCCTCTGTTGGAGGTTTTTCTCCCTTAAAGAGGAGGTTTTTTTCCCTCCTAGCTTATGTGGGACTTGTTGAATTGTTGGGTTTCTCTTCATAATGTTGTAAAGTCTTGCTGTAACGACTTGTGTTAAGTGCCATGAAATAACCTGTGTTGTGATTTGGCGCTATATAAATAAAATTGAATTGAATTGAATAAATGGCTTTTAAGGATATTTTCTAAGGAGTCTGATGAGGTTAAAGCTCATTTAAGTGTAAAGAACAACTTCACTGTTTGACCAACACAATTTGGCTTGTGGTCTTTAAAAGCGCCCACACACTCTTTAACGACATGCAGGTTAGGCTGTCAAATGGACAAATGCAAAGCCGGCAGTGTAGTGAATGTAGATTTTAGAAGATAACTTAGCTTTATTTTTGAGTTTTAGAGAATAAGACAGCAAATAGTAAAGAAATGTAGATATACAGTACATGTGAATTTTGGAGTAAAGAAAACAAAAAAGTAACCTCTCCTCCTCCTCTCTTCTCTTTGTATTCCTCGTTCACTGGCAGGCAAGAAGAACAAGCTCCGTGTGTACTACCTGTCCTGGCTGCGGAACAAGATCCTGCACAATGACCCTGAGGTGGAGAAGAAACAGGGTTGGACCACCGTAGGAGACCTGGAGGGCTGCGTACACTACAAAGTCGGTAGGTAATACTTTCACAGGTTATATAGAATTATTAGGGATTTCCCCATAAAGGTAAACAGACATGGTTAAGTCTATGTCGATATGTCACTGGGTGTGTTTAGATTAAGATTATTAAAGTTTGGGTGTAGGTCATGGGTTGGCGTGGTAAAGGTGAAGATAAGCATTTGGTCGGCACTTGAATTTCTACCCATACCTGCAATGGGATCTATGGGAGTCTACATATCATTATATTTTTGATCCCTGCTTTGATATTAATCCTTGCAGATCTAAACCAAACCAAGTCTGGATTGAAATGTGTGACTTCAGGTTTCTAAACTTAAAAAAAACTCGGGATAAGCATGCCTTGATAAATGATGGAAGGAAAGCCCTTGATGACGTAATAATGCAGTAAGGACATTAGAGTGGGCATGCAACGACACCGTCCTGTCTAAAACTCAGAATGTCCTCGGTGGTTTTAGTGCCCCTGAGCAAAGACTGGTACTTCCTGTTGGAAACCCCTGTCCCTCGTTCAGAGCGGCCAATCGTGACATCCATTTCCTGTCATTCACACCCGCCAATTCATTTCTTGTAGTAACACTGGTGGAAAGTACAGGACTTTCCAAAGACATAATCAGTGTTTGAAATACAAGCTGTGGAACTCTTGGTTTAATTTTACTCAATGCAAATATTGAACAGAAATAGCTAAAACAATATGCATTTAAGTGGAGGTCAAAAAAGGCTGAACAGTATACATTTACCTTCATCATCAGTCATCTCATACTGAGGTTGAATCAAGAAGGAGCAATGAAGAAATCTAAGATACATTTATAATATTCTAAAGGTTTTCTATCCTGATGACAACGGTGCTCTTTTGTGTTGATTTTTATTCCCCCAGTGAAATATGAGAGGATCAAATTTTTGGTTCTGGCTCTGAAGAACTCCGTGGAGGTCTACGCTTGGGCACCAAAGCCCTACCACAAGTTCATGGCCTTCAAGGTGAATAAATCGACTGGTTTAGCACGTTAGTGTGATGTTACCTTTTGTTGTTAATGATAAAAAAAAAAAAACTAAAATTTCTGATCTGTGTGCTTCAGTCTTTTGGTGACCTGGTACACAAGCCCCTGTTGGTTGACCTGACCGTGGAGGAAGGTCAGAGGTTAAAGGTCATCTATGGCTCATGCTCAGGCTTTCACGCCGTGGATGTCGACTCCGGGGCTGTCTACGACATCTACCTGCCTACACACGTAAGATCACAGATTCATATTCTCACATGCATGTTGGCTGTGTGTGTCAATTATGTAATATCTTGATAATACAAGAAGTTACCAACTAAATAAAATATGTAATCAAAATGTATAATAAAAATAAAACTTTTTGCTCAGAGCAACAAATAAGGACCAAAAGAGACCCGATTTTGCCCAATGGGTCACATTTAATAGACCTCTAACGAGTAAAAGCAACATTATATTGCATATTATATGAAATTCAATTCCAATTCTATATTCCCATTGAGGAGGCGGAGTGATATGAGTGATATGAGTGATAAGAGTGATATGAGTGATAGGAGTGATAGGAGTGATATGAGTGATAGGAGTGATATGAGTGATAGGAGTGATATGAGTGATAGGAGTGATATGAGTGATAGGAGTGATGAGCAGGTTGAGCTGTTGAGCTGATTTGAGCACGTTCCAAATGTTCAGACGACCAATCAGATCGCTGGGTCGGAAATACGTGTTGTATCATGAATATTTCACTTGTGATGTTTCAACAGGTGGGTACTTGTTTGGTGGGTTCAGTCAGGGCCGTATGACATATAAAATGTTGACTTTGTAGAAACTGACTGATTACAATGTGAACACAAAGGATACTTCAAATTCAAATGAAACATAAGTGATAGCTGCGTATGTCAGCTGCCTGGAGTTACCACAGTTGAGTAAACTGCAGCTGGCTCAGGTAACTATTCATGTCACAACACTGTTGTGACTTAGGATGGTCTGACTTCGAATCTCATGACGAAATGCCAACGGATTTGCTGCATTTTCATTCGGGACATGGGCTGCATTAAAACAAACTCTCTTTCTCAACCACCACCACCAACAAACCCTTACACCACGTGATGCAGAGCAGCAGAAACTGTCAGTAAGGATGTCATGCTGACTTCTGCCTGCTGAGAATTGCATGCACCTTGCGGGACAAGGAACATTTACCAGACATTGTAATAATTTGGCAAAGTAGTAGGCCTGCTGTTTAAAAACTTTGTCATCTTCTTTGTTGGTTTCATCAGTGATAAATTGCGCTGATAAAACCATTTGATTTCCATCAAACTTGGATTTGAAGTGTCAAGTTTTGAGTGCCATGGGGCTGCATGTATTTTCCAGCAGAACTGATTGTAGCTGCAGGGGAAATACCTCCCCAGTTATATCATTATAAAATGTCTGAAATTCACACTCGTGGGGGGAATGCAATTCTTGCCGGGTTGGCAGGAGTCAGAAGAACATCGTACCTGTATCACAATATCACAATATCACAGTTGTAAATGAAAATGGTGATCTCAATTCTAAGCAAAAAAAAAATAAATCCTGATGCTCATTTAATCCCGAATCGTGCAGCGAAGTCGAATCACATAAAATGGTCTCAAAGGAAGTGACCGTGTCAGTTGTGTTGTTCCTCTCCAGATTCAGACCAATATCCAATCTCACGCTATCATCATCTTGCCCAACACTGACGGCATTGAACTGCTGGTGTGCTACGAGGACGAAGGTGTTTACGTCAACACCTACGGACGCATCACCAAGGACGTGGTGCTGCAGTGGGGGGAGATGCCCACCTCAGTGGGTAAGTCACCCACGCTTCTTACCCTTTTTCTTCATGTATTTATACAGATCAGTGGTGCCCATCTTTTGTGCCTTACAATCCCTTAAATGAAGTAATATATACTTTCACCCACTCTTACACATAAAAGGATTTGTAATACTTTTCATTATGTTTGTTACCTTCCAAAATGTGCAAGACGATCATTCACCCTATTTGCTAGGTAATATATTTGGATAACATTTTTCATGATGATTAGCCAATCAATAATTAATCATTATCTAACTATTTGCACACATCTATTGTGTTTTACTTGCATCTCTTGTCCTGTAGCTGCAGAGGAAACACAGGCAACCACATTTGTACATACTTGAAAGGTGTAAAGACAATCTGTAAGAGTGTTGTTGGTTCAGTGTCATTGTAATCAGATCACCGGAATCTAAAGATCAGACTACACAGATTCAGCACAATTTTGAAATCATTTAGTCGTTGCCATCAAATTCCCAGTGTCGGGCCCAAATATGAGCGATGGGAACGACAAACAGACCTTGTAGTGTGACATTATTGAAGAACAGCGATGCGACATCCGGGACACCACACAACACCCGGACGAAAAGTCTTGCATGTCCGACTTTTTTATATATATATATATATATTTTTTTTTAACCTTCCAAGTTTGACATATACTACGTTGAGCAGAGCAAAGGGCCACTAGCACCACCCACATACTGATTGAGTTAACACAAAGACACGGCAAGAATTAAAGGCACTTTCATAGCCTAATGAAAGACGAATACTATCGTGTAGTCGGAGCCCGACTTTAAACCTTTTGGCGGCCCTTAAATATGAACATAATTGAATATACTTCTCTCCAGCCTACATTCGCTCCAATCAGATCATGGGTTGGGGGGAGAAGGCCATTGAGATCCGCTCGGTGGAGACCGGCCATCTGGACGGCGTCTTCATGCACAAGAGAGCCCAGAGACTCAAGTTCCTCTGTGAAAGAAATGACAAGGTGAGACCTTCACGTCGACTCCTCTGAGCTGATCTGTAAAGCTCAGTTCGGACCAAAGATTTGTGACGAAACAAAACGCTGCGAGGAAATGTTTCAGCAGTGCGAACTGTCCTGTCTCAGCTCAACTCGAGCCAGCTGATGGTTTCATCTGTGACTCAGCTTCTGAGTGGGTTGTTTTAGAACAGAAGGCATGTGACCTCTTTCAACAGCTCGCAGCAAAGTCAGCTGCAGGAAATTGCAGTTTCTGGTTTTAGAAATAATATCAACTCATCAATCTGTATGGCACGAGCCTTAAGAGTTACTGAAACAGGTTAAACAAACAAACTGCCCTTTGTCAAATGGACACAATTGGAGTGCTTGGAGGTTTCAAATTCTCAAGCCATTTATTTTTGTATGTTTTTGCTGTAACATTACAAATTAAATAAATAAACCGTCAAGATTTATTTCTGATAGGGCTTATTGACCATCCAAAACTTACTTCCACACAGAGCATGGCAGGTGTAACTGAAACTCCCTGAGGTCTCCCAAAGTCACTTTCAGTCTGCTGTGGAAGGAACTTTTCAAACTGAGACAGTTTCTCTTCTCTCTTTTCCCCACTTTATCTTCCTGCTTGGACAATCGAGAAGTAGAGAATTATAGAGATTTTTTATTTTTTTCCTCTTTGTGGTTGTTTAGCTGGGACAACTTATACGGGAAATGATGTGAGCCTTGATGAGTAACATATCGGAATGACTTTCAAGAATCATTTAAGGATTTCCCTTTTTAGACAGTTAGTTGGCTAAGCAAGCGATTGCTTGTTTTTTAAAAAAAAAAAATGTATTTACAAAACTGTTTTTAGTCCGATTTTACTGAGCTTTTATCTTTGTGTCCTCCTCAGGTGTTTTTCGCCTCAGTACGGTCTGGAGGCTCCAGCCAGGTGTACTTCATGACTCTGGGCCGAAGCAACCTGCTCAGCTGGTAGAGGTCCACACCCTCGCCCTCTTTCTCCTCCTTCTCCTCATTGTCCTCCACCCTCGCTAACACTGGATCTCAGAACCCACCATTGATGTCTTGTCAGCCCACAGACAACCAAAAGAGAACAAACACCACAAGCAACCAGCCCTTTTGGGGCAGTCGGCGCCTTCGGCCGCCCTCTGGAGCCGCAGCCTCGCTGCGACCGAGCTCCGGGCCCGCCTGCGACGCAGTCGGTCAAGCCGTCGTCCCTCCCCGGAACACCTTAAGTGACGACACGCGTACAAAATGAAATCAATGGTTAATACATGAAAGGAAGTAGAAATAAATTAAATGTGAATACACGTAAAAGAGGGCAAACAGCTTTTAGTTTCCCCTCAATTTCCTCGGTGCTCATCAGGTTGCGATGGGATTGATTTTTGTACCTCTGCATCATTTCCGTGCTCCTGGGCTGGTCAGTAAGCTTGAGGTCTTCTAACTATTAGTACTGCTACTGCTCTTATTACTACTACTGCTACTACCTTCTGCAGGTCTGCCTCTTGTAAGGGAGTTCCCCTGTGCCCCACGTTTCCACCCGCCGCCCTTTCTCATGAGTGTGGGGCCGCTGGGGTCGGAGTCCGTTGTATTGATGCTACAGTAGTGTGTGTAAATGTACTTCTGTTCGGTCCAATTACTGCTGGTTAGACACTAACCGGGGGTTAATTGTAAAAAAAAAAAAAAAAAAAAAAGAAAGAAAAAAAAAACCCAACAACAACAACAGCCGGAGGGACTCGTCGAGGCGACAAGCGAAGGGACCTAATATTTAAGGTTTTACTGTAAGTCTGATTGACCTAAAAGGAGGGCGTGTGTGGTTGAAAAGTGTTTCGGACAGGTGCTTTAAAATATGGGGGGATTGCCGAGAGAGAAAGGGAAGCAGATGGATTTCAGAATAGTATTTTTTTGAATCATTACTATTATTATTATTATTATTATTCCTTGAAGATAAGTGTAACTATGTGGAGTTCAACATGTCTTTTACCTTGTTTTTTTTTAACATTTCCGCACATCCACCCACAGTCCACAGTTTGCTTGCTTTTACTCTAAAACCACAGATGTGTGAGGTGTGTTTGTCAAAGAAGAAAGTGATGTGGGTGTGATCCAAAAATTAAAAAAAAAAAAAAAATTTAAATAAAATAAAACAAAGGTGTCTATGTACAATAAAATGCATTTAAGCTTCCGGATATTGTCATTTGTCATGTTTCAAGCCGCCCTACACACGGTCAAACATGACAACTCGGGTGGGGCGGTCGCTGAAAAACCTCTCGACTTGAGAAACTTGAACTGCTGTGAATAGTCAGATATTACGAGAAAAACAAAGATGGAGTGAAAAAGTAGAGGAGAAAGTTTAGTATGTGTGTGTGCAGTTGGACAGTCCAGTGTTACTGATTTACGTGGCAGAGAGGTAAACGCATGGTCAGCAGGTTTGATTCAGTACAAAAGGCGGATTTCTATCTTCCATTTGTTTGTATTTTCCAACTCATTTCACCTTTCATTTATATCATTTGTATGAATGCAATGCACTAAGTGTCAAGAATGTAGAACGACTTATTACTGTGTGGTGGTCCAAGGCATGAGATGTTTGTTTTTTTTCTTTTTGCTTTGTATCTTGTCACAAGTGATCAATCCTAGATGTCGATTTTTGGAGTTAAGATAACTAAAGCTGCAACAGCAGAGCCTCTACGTCGGGTGTAGATATATTTCAAATCTGTATTTTTTTTTTTTTGCAACCTTTTTCCGCAGCTGTGAGAATCAGTGTGTCAGGGCTGAGTAATGTTTTCTGGCATCCTGAGAGTCCTGCTTGCATATGTTGGGACATAAACCTTTTCAACTCAACACTCAGACTCTGGATTTTACTGCGATGAAGTGTCCTAAAAACAGGCAACACGGAGCAGAGCTTTTCCTCACTCAGCTGTTTGTGACGAAACTCAAGACGGAAACCCACTTTTTTGGGGGGAAGGAATTGTTTTCTCTATTTTGTGCCCTCTAACCTCGCCCCATTTCCTGCTCCAGCTCTTTTTTTCTTTTTTTTTAAAGTTGTCTGTATCTGTGAAAGACTGAGCAGCGACCTGCAGCGTTGATCTCCTTCAGGCCGAGCTGGATATTCCACCCCATTTTTACAGCAACTCTCCCAAGATTGCACATCAGTCAAACAAAGGGAGGCAAAGGTAGAGTCCAATCTGTGCTCATGTCCAAACACGTCTTCGTCGGGTCAAGTTTACCTTGGGTGTGTTCTTTCCCACCCCTGACGTTACCAACAACAACAACAACAACAAAACACGTGAGCAGTGCTTCCACATGTGAAAAGGTCACTGCTGGTTCCCGTCACGAACTCTTCGCTCCCCCCGTACGGAGAAGCCGTTTTGGACCCCAATGCTGTTGTTCGAGGTCTGTGTGTGCAGTAGTACCCAGTGTGTGTCTCTTATTGCATCAAGGCCTTGATGAGTAGCTGTATTGACTTCATGAAAAAAAAAAAAAAAAAAATTGTGGTTATTATTGATATTCTTAATGGGCAGAGTAAAGGATGAACTATCCGATGAGAAAAAGCAGTCGCACGCCGACTCGTGTTGGAAAAAGTGCCAAGAAGGCAGCATTTAAAAAGTGTAAACCTATTGTTATGAAAAACCACTACTTGGAAATCCTTTCAAAAAAAAAAAAAAAAAAAAAAATCACTTGAAGCATTGTGTATTCTTAAGTTTTAGAGATAGTTGAGAAGCTTAACAATAGTTTCTGTAAGTCTATGTACACGTAAATATGCGACTGCGGTGGTTTAATATTATTACACTCACCTTAGGTGGAGAAAATGTTTACAGAGGCAATGTTTTGTTACACTAATGTGCATCACGGTATTTATGTTTAATGCATATACATCTTGGTTCTTTAATTCTGTTTCTGCTTTTTGAGCCCTTTCTTTTTTTTTTTTTGTCATCTCCCCAACTCCATTAACTAACTTACTTACGAAACAATAAAGAACACGCGTGTTGTTCATTTCAGGTATTCACGTTAACGCTGCTTCTCCATGGAAACATTGCAGTAACGTTCCCTGCAGGCTTGGATTTGAGGCGATGTGTTTTTTCCTCTGCTGTTTCTGCCATGCTACTCTAACTTATGTCCTCTCTGTGTATGACAGGAAGTTATGTATTTTCCTGAAGGTTTTTTTTTTTTCTTTGAATAAACTTTAAAAGTAATTTTAAAAGAATAGTTTCTCCACTTGTCTTTGTTGAGATTAGTTTCTCAAACACGTGCAAACATGTCGAAAAGAGCCATTTTGTAACACGTTGGCGAACTGAAACATTCACACGTCAGCTGCACAATTTGCTCGATTTCAACAGATTTGACGTGCTCATGAATGTTTTTTTACGTTGTTTTCTTATAAAACTCGAGATTTCCACTTGGCTAAACAATACAACAAGAAATATAATTCAGACGTTCAAACTATTTGTTCATATGTTAAATTAGAGACCGGGCAGGTCAAAGAAAATGGCATTGGTGTGTTGTAAAGTTTGACTTCCTGTTGAGGCCTTCCTGTGGTGTTATATGTCTGATCTCAGTTTGAGTGCGTGTCTGAGCTCTGCTGAAAAGAGAAGTAATGACAAATTCTGCGGATGTCTTACGTAAGGAGCAATTTATTAACTGAGAAGATTGGAATTCTATATATCATTTATGGCAGCACATCAATCGCTTAGTTTGCTAAAAGCTCTGAAGCAGCTGTTTGAAAGTGTACATTTCTGTCTTATCTCGACTTGAATCAAGTTAATCAAGTTTGTGCATTGCACTTCATTACTTGAGGCTAAAATTAAATGTTAAGCCAAAAAACACCAGCCTAATATTGCGTAGGTCCTCCTCGGGCCACCAAGACGAGTCTGACCTGTCGAGGCATGAACTCCACAAGACCACATTGTTAGCAATATCCTTTAATCCTCTGCATCTTACTGGGTGTAGCAAATGAATGCCCAGAGCGTCATACCCCCTCCCTTCTCTTTTACATCTGTCCACATGATGTAAAAGAGAAGGGAGGCCACCGTCCATTGCTCCATGGTCCATTTCTGACGCTCACGTGCTCATTTTAGGCCTATTTGTTGGGGAACCAGGGTCAGCATGGGGACTTTGACCAGTCTGCTGCTATGCGGCTCCATTTTGCTGGGATGCAGTGTGTTCTGACACATTTCTATAAAGCCAGAATCAACAGTTTCAGCAATCTGTGCGTCAGTAGCTCCTCTGTGGAATCAGACCACGCAAACGTGACTCCGCTGTGATAATCGTCTGGAAACCCTGTTGGCGTGAAGGTTTGCTCAGCCGCTCTTAAACTAACGCAGTCGGCTAAGTTTCGGGATAAAACATATGGTATATGGTGGTTAGTTGTGATTGGTCAAAGGCTGCTCCAGTACATCCTAAATTAACCCAGGGTCCACGTCCATTGTTTGCAATGATTGCAAACATGTCAAATGAGTTAATATTGTGGCAGAGAGATCAATTAAACTAAATTAAAAACACTGCTGCCATCGTCTCTATTTCGCACAATGTCTGCAGTTTATTTACTTTAATCATGGTTAGTGTTTAGTTATTGGGCAGTTTTTCATGTTAAAAAGAACTCTGGTCTGTGCAGCCTGGACTTTGTCACATTTGGTGATGAAACAATGGCATGCATTTTATGAGTAGTTTCCTGTTCGAGCCAGATTGTGTTGGACGCAGGTTTCCAGATCTCCCCTGTAAGACCTTCTGTGTCTGTAAGACATCGAAATTGTTGCTTCACCCAAATATTTCAATTAAAGATGCAGACACATTAGAAATACCAATTTGTAGCTTATGTATCGCACCCCCAAGAGGAACTGCTGTTTTCATTCATGCACAATACCTTTTCTTCAATCGATTGGAGAAAAGGTATCGAACATTAATAAATGGTCTTGAAAAGAAATCGGTCCTTAAGGGCCTTACAATGTAATGCGTTAATATAACGCATATATACATTAATATAAGGTGAATTCCTTTGCAAGTGAAAAACAAATTAGACCTCTCAAAGCGTTTCATCAGTGTTCTGGTATCAGGAGATCAGAGTAATGAGGCGATCTGGAGAATTCCCAAAACACGCAACCTCTTCTTTCTCAATGGCCGTCATAAGAGTTAAATGAACAGTATGTTCTGTCGCTCACCTTCAACCTGTCCGTGTCAACAGTGTCGTTGGCTAATGTGTGTGTGTAAAAGGTCCATTTTGTGCTTTTGCTTATTATCAATAATAAAAGGGTCAGGGCCACTCATTTAAAAACTGATTAATTATGAAAATAGTATATTAATTATCATGAATGTAACGTGTAAAATACTATCATTTTATCCTTTTCACTTGGGTCTTTTACAAGTCTGTTTTCAGATCTCGGACAGTACGACTTATGACTATGTTTAAAGCAACGCTGCAGGACTTTTACAATCAAGTCCTTGTGAAATAGGTTCACACAATGCTGATAACAACCAATCACTACCAGATAAATCTCTCTGTATTTCACAGTATACAGAGTTTTTAGATCTGGTGTCTGGTAAGACATTCCCAGATCGTCCGGATGAATGCATGAAGGGCATTCTCTATTTAGCCCTATGCTAGCTTTAATAGGGATTCAATAATTCAACTGTACAAATCTTCTAGACTTTGCAAATGTTATTGAACTGAATGGATCAAATTGTCACAGTGAAACAAGAATTTCGTGGGTGGTTGTATCACCATTAACAACTATTTATCCAGTGATTTGTGGCTTCAGGGCGGGCTGGGAAAAGTCTGAAAAATTGCCATGCTTGCACAAACAAACTTTTCTGCTTTGAGAGAGAGAGAGAGAGAGAGAGAGAGAGAGAGAGAGAGAGAGAGAGAGAGAGAGAGACCTCCCCATTATGGGACTGTTTCTATGACAACCATGTCACCCTAGCACTTGCATCACAGCAGCATACTCATGTCATACGTAGGTATGTTTATATTGGAAAATGCCCAGTCAGAATCAATATGTCAATCAAACTGAGTAATGCTCAACAGTGCAGTGGTGGACACCGTATTTTCTCCACAAGGAGATGACAGAACACTGAGTCATACTACCATTACACAGCTGCTTCTTTGTGCAGTGGTGGTTAGCTGTGTGCCTCACGTGAAGTCTACTGTAGTTCAGATTCACTTACATTAAGTATTTATGTATAAATGTTACTGCTTTTTAGCAAAAGCCTGTTTTGGACAATCACACAAAGTCAGGGAGGTTCACAGGAGCAAGGATGTTGAATGCCTTGCTTCATGGCAACCCATGTTCTGTTTCACAAGATGAGGCGTTAAAACTTGTTTGTCATGCTTGTTTCCTTTTTAGAACAAAGGAAAAAAATTTTGACAGAATTCTTTTCCCTCTGACATGAACACCACAATCTTGCCAGCCAGCAAATATATATATATATTCTCAATTAGTATAATGAGAACCAAGCTTTTCACATATTACCAGTTATATTTGTCTTCAACTGGCCGTGATTTCACATTCTCCCACATTCTTATTTACAATTTACTTTCTACCTCATATGAAACAAGTCTGTTGGCTTGTCAGGCTCTGTCTTTCCTCTGGGTGGCGTGTATCTATCAAACTTAAATGACATGCACGGGTGCAGACAACTGGAGGGAAAAACAATTAACTACACCTGAAAATATCTAAAACTGAAACCAGCCATTAAACCTTCCTCAATTAAACTGTCTGGATCTGGTGCAGAAGCTGTGTTGCATTACCTCTATACTGCCATTCCCTCACTCGTTTCTACTGACTGAATTGCCACATGCCACCTGCCTTGGTGAAGATGTACATGGTGATGTAATGCTTCGCCATAAAAGAAAGAAAAACAGGGAGTGTATCACATGTCATTATACTATGTCTGACTTGTAATTTATAAATGATGAAGCATAAATTGTAAAGAAGCAGTCACCACAGCCTGTGAGCCGTGCTACTCCTCCAGTTTAACCACAAGAAATAGTTAGCCCTCTGGTAAAATGATTCAGCTTTGAAACTACTTAAGGAGCCACATCAACGGTTCATCAAATGAGCCGCTTTATAAATAACAAGCACTCATAAAGTAACAGGTCTGTGGGGAGTACTGTCTTTGTAAAATGGTTTTCACTCACAGAATGACAACTCATCCAAATACCAACAAATACAATCTTCGTGATGCAAATTAACTATTATAATTATTACTTCCAATTCGAAGCCATATAATAATTTACTAAAAGAGTAACCCAAACTTTTTCTTTTAACACAAACGCCATACCAGTACTTAAAGAGAAACTTTGGGATATATGAATAAGAAGATCAATATATCGCTGTTATGTCTGTGTCAAGTATGCAGATAGAGCCAGGAAGTATTTGCTTAGCTTAGCATAGGGGCCGGAGGAAGGAAAAAACTAAAGTTGTTGCTCTGTCTGAAGTTCAAACATACATTTACCACCACCAAATTCTACACACTTCCATTGTATTGGGGCGGCAAAAATAAACGTTATTGACAAATATCTCAAAAATTTGACAAACGAAACCAAAGCTGTCTGCAGGGTCAGATAAGGCCAGTTGTTACACGCATGTTTTTGTGGTTTCACAAGTGCTCACTGATTATCTTTCATGTGAGATATCTGGTGTGTGAATGTGTACATGTATGTGTGTTCTTCTGGTAAAACAAACGGAGATTTCCATCATCGCAAGCGACCGATGATACCGGAGAGCAACAGTTGTAAACAGTGCTGCTTTTTTTTTTTTTTTTTCCAGATTCAACCAGCTGGAACTATCTGGGTGGTAATAACTATGGCTCTCCTTCCTCCAGGAGAAGAGAATGTGAGTATGTTTGTGTACATGCTGTGTGTTGAGGAGTCAGCAGGCACGAGTGGTGAGCTGTACAGTACACTGTGTTACATTGGGAAACCTGAGAAATTTCCATGTCAGAGGGGTGGGAACCTTGAAAAGAGAACGTAGGTTCCCCCTGAGCTGATATAGGAAGCTGCTCACATGCTGCTGCAGTCCACGCTGCCACCACACTGTCAAACTGCTGGAACCGCCTCGCTCACCTGGACACAGTGAGTATACTGACCTGCTGTGTGTGTAATCATGGAAGTCCTAATGTATGTTTAAGTATATATATATATCACTATTTGACCATACGATTTTTGAACAATCATGTGTTCATTAATTTGGAATTTTGTTTTATATTTGTATGTTCATGCACTGAATGTAATATGTGTATCTGTTAATTACTATAGCAAGTATTATACAGTATGCAGTTTATATATAAAATTGAATTGTACAAATCTGTATTGGTACACCAATACAAAGATTTATATTTAAATACTCACATGCCTACTTTGTACAGCATAGTTTTGCTATGTAACTCAATGTAGTATTTACAGGAAATGAAAAGGCAGCTAGGTAGACATTTATATAAAGAATCGAAATTAATTATTTTTTATAATGTTGCTACTTTTGACCAGTTTATATTTTATATTTTCAGCATTAACTATATTCCTCAGTGTGTGAATTGAGAGCATCTTCAGTATGTTTATCAAGCTTGAAATTTACCCCAAAATATTGAAACTTAAAACCTCTCACAACATACGTTAAAATATAGTTAAGTATGTTTTGCATTCTAAATTAGATAAGTTAAAAATTCCACAATTCTATAATTAAAAAAAAAAAAAAAATCAATTTATATGTATATTCATATACATGCATATACTTTACTAGGTTGTCGTAAACTAGTAACTGTTGTCTTCAGGATTCTTTGTGGCAAAGATTCAACAAAGTGCTGGAAACAATCCTCAGAGACGTTGATCCATGTTGACATGATAGCATTGAGCAGCTGGTGCTGATTTCTAGGCAGCAGCTTCATGATGAGAATCGAATGTTCCACCACATCCTGAAGGTTTATAATTGAACGGAGATCTGGTGACCGTGGAGGTGATTTGAAGTGTAGTTTGATGTTCAAGAAACCAGTCTGAGTTGATCGGGAGTTTCATGTGTTGACACGTCATCCTTCCGAACATAGCCGACGGTGGATAGGTACATTGTGGTCATAAAGGGATAGATCGACTCATCTGAAGGTTGCAGCAGAAATTGACAGTCATCAGACCGGGTAGTCTTTGTCCAACCTTCCATTGTCCAGTTTCAGTGAGCCTGTGCACACTGCACTCTCAGTTTCGTGTTCCTAGCCGACAGTAATGGATCCCGGTGTGGTCTTCTGCTGCAGCAGCCCATCTTCAGGTTCAAGGTTCAACACGTTGTGCATTCAGAGATGCTCTTCTACATACTTTGGATGTAACAAGTGTCCACTTGAGTTTCTGTAGCCTCAGTATCAGCTCGAACCTGTCTGGTTCCTCGAAACCTCGTTCACTTGATATTTTCTTTTTTCTTTATTGAACCCTTTTCTGTAAACCTGTGAGCTGGTAGTGCCTGAAAATCCCAGCAGATCAACACTTTCTGAAATAATCAAATCAATTTGTCTGGCACCAACAAACCGTTCCACGTTTAGAGCCCTTTAAATCTTTTTTGCTCTCCGTGTAACCATGGCGACATCTCTAAATGCATTCAGCTTTTGCTGCGATTGGCTCATTAGATATTTGCTTTAGGGACATTTTAACGGGTGTACCTAATGAAGTGGACAAGTGAGCGTATAAAGTATTGTATATTGTATGTTAATATATAGGGAAAAAAGTACAATGTAACTGATTTTGAAGAGTTTGATCACCAAAAAAAACTCTTGCTGGATGCTTTTCTACTTAAATAGATACTGTCAATCTTCCAAAATTTCCATTTAATCCTATAACATGTCACACTCAGCGCACTGTGACTCGTGTATACGTATTCATTGCCAGCAGTGACACTCCCACAGATACTATTAATGGGATTGCCTTTTGATGACATACAGAAACAAGGATTTAATCGGAGGAAAAGATGCATCACTGGTGGTTGTGTCTGTGTGTGAGAAAGTGTTGACTGCAGTCAGTCGATCTCTGTGATCACAGGCCTCAAAGCAGAAGTGAAAATCGGCTTGTTTCCATGGAAAGGATGATTTAACTCTGTGGTGAAAGTTCTCTGCATAAATCTAAGCGTTTACCATCTAACGTGACAGAACACAGAAAAGGATAATGTGGAGTCGTAATGAAGTCTGTATTATTGATTCATGATTAATTAAATGAAATGTGATAAAATACGTGTTGGGATAATGGATATGTTATTGTATGTATAAATAGAACACACCAGAGTGGAATCAAAACTAAATATGATAACGTAGACCTTACGAGAGCGATTCAATTAATTTCATACCTAAACATAAACAAAACAAAAATATATATTTTCAAATTCAATACATAATCACATTAAATTACCCGATTCTCATAAATATGTATAAGAGTGGCAAAATAAGCAAAACACAGGGGTGACACTTGACTGCTCTTTAGTACCAGTGCTATTCATTAATCAATTCTAGTCTGGAAATGTGTTTAAACAGCAAAAAAAACCTGGCCTATATTTTGAAGTCACTGAAAACAAAATAGTATTTTTTGTTGTATTATTATTATTATTATTATTTATTATTTATTCATTAAGTTTGCTGACCTCTGGTAAAAGTAACCTTTAATCATTTATTTGTGACTCATCTCATGAAGTGCTGCTGGTAAACCCGGGTGGTTAAATTCAATTCTGAGCGTGGGGGCGGGACGAAGGGGAGTGCCAGTGTTTTGATAACGACTCTTGTGATGTCATAAGTATTAAACCTACAAAAGAGACCAAATCAAAGCTAAATGTCATCAAACCTTTAAACGCTGCTTGAGGAAACAACATCGGCAAATTTACTCTGCTGGACATGACTCACTGCCAATATTGTTGTTTCCCTTGAATAGTTTCCATTCTTTAGTATTAAACTCTAATACTTTTTACTAAAAGCTGAAACTACCTGAACAGATCCTCCTCTCTCAGATTGGTCCTTAACTCGGACACCACTACACCCTTTTTTGGTGTAAATTATATTTCACATTGTTGTGTCCCTGCAGTTTGCCATCATGGTCTGCTTGGCGTTGATGTTTACTGTGCTCATCATCGACTATGTTTATGGAGGACCTCCACTACCTCCGCTGCCTATGAAAGGTGAGCATGCTGTATATTATATATTGTATAATGTATGAGGAGGCTGTGGTGTAAGCCTTGGTTGAGACGGAAGTAAAGAATGCCATAAAGTATATTGCTTGTATTTCTGTCCTGGACAACACTGCCTGGTCACTATTTAGGATTTGAAGAATTAAACTATATTGACCATATGCTTCCTTTAGGAATGTAACCCCCTTTTGAGGATGGAATTATTTTGTTGTATTGTCTGATTAATTTTGCTTGGATGTATGATTATCAAGCATTGTCCTCGTTAAGTCAAGTAAAAATACGACCTTTTCTCGGCTCCCCTCAAGTGGTTCGCCGAGAACCGTGGATCTAATATAGTATATTGGCATTACACTTTATGCCTGTACCTGCAGTAAGTCTTTGAGGTTTGTTTTCCCTGCAGACGGATGCTATCTGGTGTCATCAGAAGTGGAGATATTCAGAGTGGAGCGCGAGGCCGTAATCCTCTATTTCCCGATCTTCACGAGAGTTCTTGAAGTGCGCAAAATATCTCCCCCATCAGCAAAATACCTCATCAGCAAGAACAACGGGACAGAGGACACGACCTATCAGGGCGAGGGACGTGTCCAGCAGCGCGATCAACAGCTTTGGTTGCTACCAGCTCAGGCCTCAGACTCGGGGAAATATACCTGCACCTACAGGTAGTCATCAAGAGTTACTAAACTTCTCAAGTAATCTCACCTGGGTTGTTCCTTTTTTTGTGCTCTACTCAATTGACAAGTGACAACTTCTCATCATAACTGACAGTTATTTTACAATTTTACAAACAAAATGCAATATCTATAAAAACTAAGCAAAATTCTTTGTTTTATCTCCCCCCCCAAAAAAATCATATAATAATAATAATGCAATAAGAAAATAAAGAAATATGTTGTATTGTATTTCACATTATTGTATGGTTTTAAAACTGTTTAATTTGATTGAGATTAGATTGTGAAAACATTTCCCAAAATTTGCAAAATTGTTCTTTTTCTTTCGTCCCGCCATAGAGAGGCCGAAGACAGGGTGGCCTACAAAACATAATCTCCGACACCAGCAGAGTGTAATTTAATATTTCTGTCTCAATTTTTTCTGCAGAAATGAAAGCTACTGCGTAACTGGGAGTATCGATCTATATGTCTACGAGTCTGCTTCTGTTGACGTTGAAAAACTGTTCTACCCAGTGTCCGCCACAGTGGGAGAAAAAGTGAATTTCAGCTGTCCATCTTTAAGTTACTTCAACAAGACTAATAGCCTGATAAAGTGGCAGAAGGTGAGTGAAAAAAAGCCTTTGTACACTGCCTGCTTAACAGCAACAATAGTTGTAATTTACAAAACAAACCTTCTGCATTTTACTGTATTTCTAGAAAATTCATAAGAGACAAAACAGACAACAGATCCTCATTAAGACGTCAGAGATAGGAGTTGTAGTACTGTTTGATAAATAAGGTTGATACCATTAAATTTGTTGTTTTTACTAGCTGCCAGCAGAGGTCTACAAACATCATTTATTAGGTAATGCTCCTTTAATGTGGTAATTTCAACATGTCTAAAACGGCGTATAGTCCCATGCTTCTGACCATTTGGTGCATGCAAGGCCCCAGCTAGATCAAACCCTCAACCCATGTCCTGATTATCCTAAAACATTTTTATATTATTGCAAGGCCATATCGCCTTGGCTTAGTGTGACCGGACCCAAACTCTCAGCATGAATATACGGGTCAGGGTAACCTACAAAGGGAATTGTTTCCAGGTGTTTCATCCTACTGGTCAAAGACTTCAGGTTCTTTTTAAAACTATTGGAGGAGCGATGAACCAATCTGGATTGACAACCATGTCCAACGAAACTCTATCACCGCTGCAATGACATTTACAACTTCATCACATTTAGCCAGCCCCACTGGTCACTGATTGAGCCACCCTTCAAAGTGCGCGATTGTTAATGCAAACAGGATTTCCAGACTATAATTACAGTGAAGCAGGGAACAGTCCAGTGCGGCCAGGCTGATATCGCCCGCTCCTATGTCACACAATATGTTGCTTCCTAACAGGACGACTGCCCGTCTACTCTTCAGCCATGTGGAGCAGGCTCCTTCCACCAGGACAATGGGAACCTAATGATCCCTGATGTGAAGTCATCCCACGCTGGTGTCTACACCTGCCTGCTCAGAGTGCTCATCAACAACCAGCAGCACAAAGTCAGCAGAACCATCCAGCTCCATGTGAAAGGTTGGTTATGTTCAAAGTCATTTATGAATTACCCCACTGAGGAGTGTAGCCGAAATCAGAGCCGTTATCTAAAACATACCTATTGCATGTTATATTTGAGATTACTAGGTATAACACCAACACAGTTGTGCAGGCTGGTTTTACATTGCTGCAAACTGCAAGTTGTTTACTATAAGTGTAAATAGTTACAGTATTATCATATTCTGATCCACGTAATGAAGACCAAATTATTTCTTTACCTATTATTGTTTTTTTTTTTACTAAAAGTTGATACGTATACATTCTTAATTCTATAAACAGTGTCAGGGCCGTATATTTAAAAATAACACAATACATGGATCACCAAATATAACTAATTATGTAATCATGATCATGAGTTTACTTCTTCACAACATAGTAACTATGACACCTCAGTGTGCTCTGCCCTCTGCTGGCCTAACATTGGACACACACTCACAAGGCTGAGTCAGAGCCAGACAACTCTCACTGATGATACTTAAGAACCTGAAAACTCCACAAAAACACTGTTGCTTGGCCTAAAACGTGGTTATTGTGTAAAATATCCCATTGTTGATTGAAGATTCATTGTTTGGATGTGTGAATTTGTGTCTGCCAGGCACAGGCCCTGCAAGTACTTCAATGAAAACTGAGCCTGACCTTACTGCGATCTCTGACCCAGGACGAATCAGCAGCACTGATTATGGTACGTTTTTTTGTTTTAATATTTGTTTGTTTTTTGGAGCTTTGTGTAATCCCAATTTGCTTATTTTTCTCTTAGTTGTGATAATACGACCACCTGTGATTGTTTCTCCACTCAATGGAACCATCTTTGAAAGTTCGCATGGTGAGTGAGAAAAGAGTTCTAATTTATACAATCTCATGGCAATATGCATACAAAGAATATTCGTTTAATTCAGATTTACCTCTGACTTCATTTAGGTTCAGTACTGGAGCTGTTCTGCAAGGTGCTCACTGAATGTCAAACGGCATATTCCACTGAGGTCGCATGGTTGGTAAATGGGAAATCAGTGGAGTCATCTTACGAAGACAGGCGGGGAATAAGGTAACTGTTGGTTTCCTGATATTTCCTCTAAATAAGGTTAGAAAAGAGGGAAAGTGTGAATGAGAACATAACCTGATCTTCAACTTCAACTTAATAAGGACTATTTCAAACTAGCTCAGAGAAAGTGACCAGTAGGGGGTCCACACTCAAAATTCACTTCAAGATAAATACAAAATAATTCAATACAAACCAACAATGAAGTTTGGAAATCCGCACTATTAGCAACGCGAGTAGTGAATGGATGCATGTCACATGTCAAAGTGAACAAAGAAAACTCATCCGATACAGTTAAATCAGGTGCAGGAACAATATTTAATATTAGAATATTTAAATTATGCACACTCAAAGCTCCCGATGTAATTCATTTAGGAGCAATGCACTTAAAATGTAAATTATGTTGTGGTGTTAATGAATAAACTGCACCAGGAGTTTGGAGCTTTCTTGCCTACGAAAGCCATGAAAATAGCCCTCGGTCTGCTGCTTTGGAGGAAACGCCAACGTGATTTCACCTACAAAATGACATCAAACTGATTGCACGAGCGCATCTTTACCGACACACCCATTGATGCACTGTTCCTCCAGTTTTGGCGCAGCGGGTTCATACTGTGCCGTAAAAATAGCAACTCCATGCGAGCACGGAAAAAAGCCCCTTGCTGTACTAATTTGCGAATACACTTAGACCAGCTTTGTTCCAGTATAAAAATTGGGCAAATTTGTACCTTCTTGGGTTTTGAGTGATTCATTGTGTAGCTAAGTTTCCATTCAAATTCTCAGTCAGTTTTAACCGAATTACGAGCAAATCTGTGAAAGGAAATGCAAATGAATGTCTGTTCTATTGCACTACCATTTTGATAAACTACATGGTTGCACTGATTGCTATTCACTGTGTGCTTCCATTGCTCTCTCCATGTGACCCATCTCAGTTCAACCATGTATACAGATGGCTATGCTTGTCTCGATGTTTCCAGGGTTACCAGGGTGTCCGAAGGCTGCCACATTGAGTTGAGGCTAGTTGTTGCAGATATAACAGAAGAAGATGTGAAGATGGAGATGAAGTGCATCGCTCAGAACATGGGAGGGAGACAGGAAATTGGTGTACAGCTTCAACTAGAGGGTGAGTTGTATTTGTATATGAAGATGGCATATTATCAAGAATGCAAACTTTTCTTAAAATCCGGCAAGACTTGAAAGATTTATGACACCACATTATATCAGAACCAATTCAACAGATAGCTAGTTTAAGTTCTATTGCTCTGGAATTATCCTTTGCAATGATCAAGACAAAAACCTGTATTTCAAAACACTAATTGATCTCTGTCTCTCTTTGCAGACACCACATTAACATGGCTCATTGTAGCTGTAGTAGCTGTTTCCTGTTTCCTGACAGTGGTTTCCATCTTCCTCTGTGTTCTCTTCAAACCTAAAAAGAAAAAGAAAATGGATTACTTCCTGGCTCGGCAGAGCAGCACATTCTAGCTGTGTTCGTGTGCGCACTCTTTCCGTAAATAACGACCTCTAATGTGTTTACTGTTACATCAATTTAGATTTGAATGCATTGTGTGCATGTGTGGGATCGAACCCAACCATGACAACTCTAGGCATTCAAACAGCAAAGCATTGCCAAGAATAACCAGGAAGACATCAATTCCCTTTCACCCACTGTTTTATGTCGAGTGAACTTCTCAAGCTGGCTTCAGTGTCTTCTACAATTAACAGACTCGGACAGAAGGCTAAACGCCAAAAAACACTTCAGACCTTCATGACATCTGTTATCAGTACCTGACATGATCCTGGATCCTTTTTAGAGTGCAAAAGATCAACCAAAAGGCACCACCAACCAAACTGTGGAATATCTATACCATCAAAGAGCATGGGACCTCACACTTAAAAAGTAACAACAGAACATGGGTTGGGACAGCTATTTATCATGTGACCGGCTCCTGATCCCCAAGTTCCTCAATCAGGACCATGATCCCTGCACAGAAAGACAGAGTCCTAATTCTTGAAGCCATATCAAAAGGAACTCTAGGCAGTGTCCAACCAGACAAGAGTCATTAATGGACACTTAAGCTGGAGCTGAGTGTGTGCCTCAACACACCCACAACCACAAACCGACAACTCACACCACCAGGAGCATCCACCCTGAAGGCCCAAAGGACATTCATGCACATCAGACAGTTCTTCAATTTACCTGGATTCAGCCTTTTCTTTGTTGACTTGTCCAACGGTCTGTTTCTAAGGCAAAGACTCGGAATAGCTTGTGATAGAATCACTGATCCAACACTCCTTTTAATGTATGGGTTTAATCAATGTATGTTTATGCAGCCAATTAGAAAATAGGTTTAATTTTCACTGTCTGGCTCCCAGGAGTCCAGGTCTGTAGGTGATATCATGCAATACTGTACTGTTTCATACTTCTACAAGCTGCTATAAAGTAAGGTAAAAGTACTCTAGAAGGCATCTGACTGTGACGTGCCATGTGGACTTAACCAATGCCCCTCCCGGGGTGAGAACAGGCCACTGATCATATTCCTTCCTTGTTAATAATCAAGCAAAATTCCCTTCAAAAGACAGTCACCTGAACACATCTATGAATTCTCTTGTTGACCGATACAAGGCTCTTTTCTGATCCGACCTCTAACAGATCAGTGCATCACCAGACTCATTGCTGCAACCTGGTGCTTATTTCTAAAATCTCTCTCCTTGCACAATTGGACTGCCCTAAATTCCAAAAATACCACCTAAATCACTGTCTGATTTCAGGTGACTTGCTTCTCATCTGCTTAATCTTACCACACAAAGTCTTACACTGTAATACTGTTTTCTCCCTTTAGTCAATCACCTTCATTCCCCACTGCTGTGTTGTTTATTTTGAATTGTGTGTGTCATTGTGTATGTTTGCATTGTTGTTATGAGTTATTTTGTTGTTGTTTCTAGGAATAAATGTATAAATATATAAAGTTTGGTTGCCTCGTCTGCTATTGTTCACATTTCAGTTCCTACATTGTGTCGATTTCGTGCTTTTTCACAGTTAATTTATTGCTCAAAAGTCATGTCTGCGACTGTACTTGACCAAGCATGAAGAACTTCACTGCAGTGTTATTACAATAACCATGAGGTGGAAAAACAGACAAAATGTGTTTTGTTTTAATTCTTTGTCCTTGTTTTTGAAACTATGTGAGCATATTGTCCCTTCATGTAGAGAACAGTGGGATGCATTGAAACTGAACTGTGAGACAAGACAGTTGCTGCTTTAGTGTGCTTCTGTGTTGGTTTATGCCACAGTTCTGTTGGATCACTATCTAATATGGTCGTAGCATACTGGACAGATTTATTTCATAGTGAAGCATTGACTATTTTTGTCTCTCCCTCTTAGGTGTGTAAAGATCTTAACTAGAGTCCAACGTGGCCACTGGCCCAAAGGAGTCAGTAAATGTTTAAGCCGGGCAAGCTGACGGCCACTCAAGTTCTGCTTCACCTCTCTTTCAAAAGAGGACGGTTCTCTGGTGCTCTTTGATAAATTGATAAAGTGTTCTTTGCAACCCACCCATGTATGAACATGGTTTCTAGTCTCCATACTATGGTAAAGTTCTGTTATAAGGACTTTAGTGTGTTAAATGCCTTGAGATGATTTGTGATTTGGTGCTATTTGAATAGAACATAACTTTTCTGGTTAATCAGCATACATAGTAACACCACAAAGCACTTACTAAATAAAACCTGACAGTTAATGAAGTGCAATAAATATGACGAACACTATTTTAAACATAAATCAGAAATCATCTACAGATATAATGTTTGAATGCTAACGTAGTGGTAACCTTATTTTGCAAGTTATTTTTTTGTTTAGGATTGT
The DNA here is from genome assembly GCF_029030835.1 of Brachyistius frenatus. Classification (NCBI taxonomy): domain Eukaryota; kingdom Metazoa; phylum Chordata; class Actinopteri; family Embiotocidae; genus Brachyistius; species Brachyistius frenatus. The sequence continues at coordinate 2,812 of NW_027211015.1, read as the reverse complement.
GCATCGGTCAGTGCGTATGCTGGTATTGTGAACTCAAGCTAATTCTCTGTGTAACCACCAGAGGTCTCAGCATGACTATAAAATAAACCAGAAGAATGGGAAATAGCTGCCTCAAGTTACTTATCACTGTGAGCAACTGCTCTAACCAGTGCCCCACTGTGTCATACTATAGCATGTTGTCTGAAATAAAAAAACTCTTTTGGGGGATTTTTATTTTGTAGTGTGGTTGACAGCATGTACAAACCCTAGCCCAAACCCTAGCCCGTGTGGCATACCTTTAGAGGAATTCCCCACCGTGAACCATGTGGCTTATTAAGGGGACTTTCCTTCATATGTGTAACACTTTCAGCTGCGCTCAAACCTGTGTCTGAGTTCACTCAGAGCTTCCAGTCTGGTTAACTCAACAGGTAAAAGATTCTACTTCACCAAGGTTACTACTAATGGTTCGAACCTTGGCCTGTTGATGGGGATTCAACTTTCAGTGAAGTTGAAACATTTGGAGGAATTGAAAAAGTTTTCCATAAACTACACATTACAGGAAGATATTTAATATCACTGCAGACCCCCTTGAAAACACGTATATCTACTATCCAATGAATGTCTGTGGCAATTTTGGTCGCATTTGAATGAATATTTATGGGCAGTGGAGTTATAGGTTGCAGTGAGCCAAAGATTTGTCACAATTCTGTCTAACTCCTGGTAAAACAGATGGTGCAGTGGTTAGCGCCCACTCGCATAACACATCAGATGTATCGTGTCACCATGCCGGATGTATGTGCTACATTTCATGAGGTTTCAAGCATCCTTTAACCTTAAACGTCAACTTCCTGTGTAACGGCAAAATGTCACACTTTGCCGCATCGCCACAGCAACACCCTTTGACAAGGTCGAACGAACTTCTCAATATATCATCAACCACATGTTTAAGCTATTCTGACCCGACTTTAGGTACATGTGATCAACCAGCTTGACGTAGCATGTGAAAGTATGAAACGTAATTTCCAGTTGCCACCAGGGGCGCTATAACTATAAGTGAATATTACCACACAGGTGTCTTCAGGGCCGGACTGTTATCATACCTGTAATGTTTGGAGAAGGTCGGTTCATGTACATCAGAATTACAGCTATTTGTAGTTTCAAGGCGAGACGCTCAAAATGGCCGCCACGTGACGGGCACACCCATCGACGAAAAATTATTCGTTTGATAACTATTAATCCCAAACATGTTAAGAGTGAACTGACTCAATTTCAAGTCGTTCTAACAAAATCCCTAGGAGTTCGTTAAAGTACAACATGTGCGAATCGACTGAATTAAAAATGGCGGACTTCCTGTTGAGTTGACGTAATGGTGCTATGTAACTTTTTTGTACCTCTAGGTGTGATACACATGTCCACCGAATTTCGTGCATGTAGGTAAATGTGGCCACCGGGGCATCTCTTTAGGAGGCGCTAGCGAGCCATTTGGCCATGCCCACTCGCGACTCCACGAGAATACAACATTTTTCGCCAGGAGAGATGTGTGTCCCAACTTTTATGAGTTTTTGAGAATGATAAAGCTTCCAAAAAGGCAATTGATTTGTATGAAGAATAAAGAACGAGAATAATTCCTTGAAGAACAATAGGGCTTTTGCACCTTCGGTGCTTGGGCCCTAACAATGATTGCGTCAAAGCTGCATGCCGACTTTGAGGAAGCAGTTTCCTTAACAGGACTAACATAACATCGGACTGGTGAGTTCTCCGTTTGGAACAATAACAACTGGGAGATCTTAATAATTATAATACTCTGAATTATCATAATCCCAGACATCACGACTGTATGTGACGTTTCTACAGGACTCCACATCTGCACTCTGCCCAGTACATGATCAATACGTTAGTGCCGTGGTAACAAAGATAGATTTGGGACAAGAATCGCAACAACAGCATATGTTATCCTCCCCCCCCCCCAAAAAAATGCAATTCATGAACATTTCTGGTTGAAAAATTATTGAATTAAAAAAATCCTCAAATTGACTTTGTACATGGTAGTATCAGTATCAACTATCAAAAGCACACAGTACTAATCATGTTCCGATAAACTGTCCTCAGTAAGACGGGAGATTTAAAAATAATCTCGTGCTGTAAGTGCTTTACTGTAAACCTGTATCACAGCATACATTGTCACAGTGGGTAACGCACAGGTGTATTAACGAAGTATCCCAGTGAGCCATGACAGTGAACCAGCATGCACAAAAGCAGGACCTCCCTCGAGAGGAATGCAGCCATCATCAATACGCCTTTGCTTTCCCTCCAGGAACAAGTCAGGACAGAGCGTTTGTCTAACTGCCAACTTGTGGCTGCTAAATGGTCCACGTTTTCTGCAGCACATCCTGTTCGAAAAATGTGACTCTTACTCAGGGATGGTGATTGACAGGGACTGACTCATAACTGAATGAATGCCCGTGTGTCGTGGGGATTGCTCTATCCAGCGGGGAAGCCCAGGAACAGCTTTGCATTTCTGCAATACAGCACTATTACGTTGTTTTGTCCCTGATAGATGGAAAGATTGATTTCAAGAATATCTAATTGCAACAAAATTTGTGTTAAGAGATTTATGTCAGTTTAAATGCAAGTTACTCTCTAAATACTTTAAAAAATAATAATAATGTGCAAAAAAACAATTGTATGACGTTACTTTTTACTAACAAATCCACTTCCACACTTCTAAAGTCGCTCCTCTTTTAGAAAAGAACTCTTAAAAAAAAAATCATTAAAAATGATGTTAATATTATTGTGAATGATACTGTATGGCACACGCCTACTGAAACCTAAG